>NC_090279.1:115943996-116247026 GCF_040414725.1 Anabrus simplex | reverse complement strand
GCCATATACAGCGTATTGCTATTTTAATTCTCAAGCAATTTCTTCAGGTATCACACGTATCACCATGTTCCTTTGTAACATAAATCAAGTGGTCCTTTGCTATGGACTCAGACAGAGGTTACATCAATATGAACTGACAATCAGATTTGAATGTACCCACAAGTACAAATAATTAATCGCTGAAATGGTCACTAGAAAATACTGGTACCCTTGAATAGATGATTCATTACGGATACGGGTAACACAGAACAATACAAGCCATGAGAGACTTCCATGAGTTTCATCCAGCTAAATAAACATATTTTTCCCGGGTAGTGTTTGATGTTCAAAGTTCAAGGGGTTTTGCCACTACAAGTTGTAGAATACAAACTTCATAGAATATCTATAACAAAACTTCCTCGATGGATCCGCCATGGCCGGACTTCACTAAGGCCGTGACACTGGAGATGCGACAACACATGAAAGCAGTTGATGCTTGGCAGCGGACATGAACGATTGCCTCGTATAGTGTGTGCGGTTGCACGTAGCATACGGTCGAGTGTAGTGTAATGCAGTGTGTGCTATATAGTGTATTACTATCTTTTACCTCTTCGTGTAGTGTGTGTGAGATGGCAGAGCATAGAGGGGGTGACGAATCGCCTGATCCGTCACAACTACAGGTTGAACGGCAAATAGAACTCCGTATGGAAGATGATAACTCACTACTTGATTCCGCTCAGTTACCCAATTTTTCTTCTCAAAATATGGAAGGACCTGACGATCCAGCCCGCTCTGATTCTACTCCAACCGTTGTAACAGAAACGTATCCTAGTACTCATTATGTAGGTACAATATATTGTACTAGCAGAAGTACCCGTCCTTCGTACGGGTTATCTGAAAATGGCTTTAGTTACTCATACTATCGGTGTGAGCGACTTCATAAGATATTTATATCAATGGTGTATTTACTTAAGTACGTAGAAATTATTCGTCATATTAGGAATTATAATGTAACTTCTTCTTTTCTTCATGGGGGATTCTAAATATTAGTTCGTAATTAGCGTTGACCTCTAAAGCCGACTTTACATTTACGATTAACTCGTATACGATCGCTCGTATCCCAACAGGAAACGCGTTTACATTTATGGTACTTACTCGTATGAAAGTACGGTGTCTAATATGGCTCAAGCAGACGAAAACATCTTGCTATGGCTGATATCTTACTGTTGTGTTTCAGAACAAGACAACAAAATCAGCGAAAAAAGTCAGAAGCGTTTACGTTAAAGAATCATTACAGAAAAGATCCTTTTTTGGAATACAGGAAAATGTACTAGTTGATTCATTAAACGAGGAAGGAGATGATTATAGAAACTTCCTAAGGATGGATTTTAGTACATTTCATATGTTTCACCGTTTGCAAAGTGGACGAAATGACTGTTATAATACCGGTGCCGATATGCTACATACTGCCATATTACTAGTAATTCAATTTTTCCAAGGTTGCTCGTCATATGTCCAAAGAAAATACTCAGTTAAGAAGTTGTATTAGTACTCAGCTGCAACTGGCAGTGACTCTGAGCTTTCTAGCTGATGGAGATAGCTACAAATCATTAAAATTCTTGACGCGTATCAGCCTCAACTATTTCCTTGTTCATTCCAAGAGTATGTGACCTTTTATTTGAACTGTTGACGAAGAACATATGAAGGTAAGTTTGAAAGGTAAATAATAATAGTAGTATAATAGGACAGCTCGGCCGCCGCCTCCGCCTCAGGGCTCCCAGGGGCCACTCCGCCTCCGCCTCACGGGTGGCCCTCCCAGAGGCCTCCTCCGCCTCCGCCTCCCGAGGGGCCTTCCCAGAGGCCTCCTCCACCTACCGCGGGAAATTTGAATTTGTAAAGAAAGCCACGTGCTTTTTGACAGCTGTCATCGACAACAACGCATCGCTAACCTCACTACTGCATTCTTGACAGGCCCAAACCTCAGTGATACCAACTTAACCTAACTAGCGCGAGATTTGAATCGGTAAACAAATCCACGTGTTTTTTGACAGCCACGTGCTTTTTGACAGACAACAACGCATCGCTAACCTCAGTACTGCAATCTTGACGGGCCTAAACATCAGTAGTACCAACTTAACCTAACTAGCGCGAGATTTGAATCGGTACACAAAGCCGCGTGCTTTTTTGACAACCACATGCTTTTTGACAGCTATCATCGACAACAACGCATCGCTAACTTCAGCGTTACCATCTTGACGGGCCTAAACTTTAGTGGTACCAACTTAACCAAACTAGCGTGAGATTTGAATCGGTAAACAAATCCACGTGCTTTTTGACAGCTGACATCCGCCATCTTTTATCAACAGAGCACAGTGCTGCCCTCTTTAGCTACTTACCTGTGAAATGTGGTGGCGGATAATTTGAAAAATGCTTTTTGATAGCAGCCATCTTTAATCGACAGAGCACAGTGCTGCACTCTGGTGACAGACAATTCCACGTGACAGCAGCCATCTTTAATCAAGAGAACACAGAGCTGCACTCTATGTGGTGGCGGCAATTTGAAAAATTTCACATGTTCTTGTTTGGAAACAAAGCCACGTGCTTTTTTGACAGCTACCATCCGCCATCTTTAATCAAGAGAGCATCGTACTGCACTCTCTAGTTGAAATGTGGTGGCGGCAATTTGATAAATTCCACGTGCTCTGGTTTGGACACAATGCTACATGCTTATTTGACAGCTACCATCCGCCATGTTTAATCAAGAGAGCACCGTGCTGCACTCTCTAGTTGAAATGTGGTGGCGGCAATTTGAAAAATTCCACGTGCTCTTGTTTGGAAACAATGCTACGTGCTTATTTGACAGCTCCATCCGCCATCTGTAATCTATAGAGCACAGTGCTGCCCTCTTCAGCTGAAATGTGGTGGCGGATAATTTGCAAAATGCTTTTTGACAGCAGCCATCTTTAATCCAGAGAGCACCGTGCTGCCCTCTTCAGCTAGATACCTGTGGTGGCAGGCAATTCCACGTGAGAGCACCCATCTTTAATCAAGAGAGCACCGTGCTGCCCCCTTTGTGGCGGTGACAAATTCCACGTGCTTTACAAACACTCGTGCTCTTTTCTGACAGCTGTCATCCGCCATCTTGCATCACAAACCTCAGTGCTGCACTCTTTTGCTAGATACCTTTGAAATGTGGTGACGGCAATTTGAAAAATTCTATGTGTTCTTGTTTGGAAACAAAGCCACGTGCTTTTCTGACAGCTGTCATCCACTATCTTTAATCAATAGAGCACCGTGCTGCTATCATGCGGACAATTTCGTCAGCTGTCATCCACCATCTTTAATCTACAGAGCACCGTGCTGCCCTCTGTAGTAGCGGGCAATTTGAAAAGTTCTGCTAGCTGTCATCCGCCATCTTTAATCAAGAGAGCACCGTGCTGCCCTCTTTAGCTAGATACCTTTGAAATGTGGTGGCGGCAAATTGAAAAATTCCATGTTTTCTTGTTTAGTAAACAAACTCACGCGCTTTTTGTCAGATGTCATCCGCCATCTTACATCGCAAACCTCAGTGCTGCGCTCTTTAGGTACATACCTTTGAAATATGGTGGCGGATAATTTAAAAACAAAAATTCTACAGCAGCCATCTCTCGACGGTAATTGAACAAGATGGCTGCTATTAATGACTCCTTAAAGTTGCTTATGCAAGATGGCCGCTATAAATAGATTCTTATGAGACGTCCTTGGGATGCTTGCGCAAGATGGCGGTTATAAAAGGCTCCTTATGAGAAGACCTAGGGATGCTTGCGCAAGATGGCGGTTGCTCTTATGAGGCGGCTTAAGGGTCCTTGCACAAGATGGCTAGAGACGCCTTAAGGATGCTTGCACAAGATGGCGGACACAAGATGGTTGCTATACACGACTCCTTACGAGACGCCTTAAGGGTGCTTGCGCAAGATGGCTGCTGCTCTTATGAAGAAAGCTAGCTTAGGGGCTAACGTGTCGTGCTAGTTCGATTCATTAAATTTGGGGCTTAAATGCAAAATGATAAATATCTCGAAAACGGTGCATCGTAGAGCAAAACGGACAAAACTTTTCCACCTAGTACGTAGGTTCGCAGTATGAGGAACAAGAAAAACATAGTCTAATAATGGGATCAACGGTTCGGTTCCTACTTAGGTCCTTTGGCATTTGCTCTGTTTTAGCTTGTATTGAAGCGAGTCTTCGTAACATGATCAGGTCTAGCTATGGTAGAGAGTATAACGTACCGTACTGGTTCGATTCATTAAATTTGGGGCTTAAATGCAAGAGAAACATAGTCTAATGATGAGATCAATGGTTCGATTCCTACTTAAGCCCTTTGGCATTGGCAGCTATCTAATTCTACAAGATGGTGGCTGCTCTTATGAGACACAAGATGGCTTGAGACGTCCTAGGGATGCTTACGCAAGATGTCGGACACAAAATGGTGACTATACATAGCTCCTTATGAGACAGCCTAGGGGTGCTCGCACAAGATGGCGGCTAGTCTTATGAAGAAAGCTAGCTTAGAGGCTACTGCGCAAGATAACGGCTGCTGTTATGCATGCGGTGTAGGGCAATTTGAAATTCTATGTGTAAAATCAACAGAGCACCCTGCTGCCCTCTTTAGCTGAAATGTGGTGGTGGATAATTTGAAAAATTATTTTGACAGCTGTCATCTTTAAACAATGGTGACTATACATAGGCTGTTAAAGCCTTATCATTCTCCTCCTCCTCATCCTCCTCCTTCTCTACCTCCTCCTCCTCCTCCCCGTCCTCCGCCTCTTATGTCAAGGCGTAGTTTTATATCGAACAAATTTAAACCTGCATCGCGAAGGCAAGCGTGTGCAGCGATAACGTTATTGTGCATCTTTAGACTTGCGAAACATTAGAAGAGTAGAATCAAACGCTGTACTCGATACAACATGTGATCAGAATATTGATTGATGTGTTCAGAACACAAAATAAGAGATCAAGACTAGAATCGAACACTGTACTCAATACATAATATGTTTAGAACATGTCAGGGGATACCCTTGTTCTAAGAAGATCAGATTGAAACATAACAAGACTAGAATCGAACACTGTAATCGATGTTGTTAACTTCAACATATGATCAGAACATTGTTTGATGTGTTCAGAGCAAAAGTACAATTTTAATGATTTGCTTAGTGTAAAATCAAAAACTATGGAAACACACTGTGCACATTTCGCGTAGCTAACTCGCTCAGTAAACGATATTGCAAAACTACAACTTCAATGATCCCAGGGGTTACGTCTTATCAGAAGGGCAAAAAAGGATGAAAGGACTCTTCCGCCTCCTTACTGCACATTCCTTGGCTAAAGGGCTAATGGGCAAAAGGGCTAATGGGCTAAAGGGCTAATAGGCAAAAGGGCTAAAGGGCTAAAGGAGCAACAACCTCATCGATCGCTATCAGCAAGAACGCTTGTACTTTGTTAAGTGTAGAAAATTAATCTTTATTTGTAAATGGTTTCATGTTCAGAACAAGGAATGGAACCTAGGGGTTACGTCTTACCTAATAAAATCCACGAGGTGGGATGAGTTACGTTTTTCGAACTAGTGTTTGGAACACTGAACTTTTCAAGATGATAGCAGAGAGTTTAGCAATGTTCTGTTGTTGGATTATAAATTCCGCGCTACAACATGCATAAGGCGGCAGCCTTGAAGTTTACCGCCGTAAAGATGGCAAGAGTGAGGTTCGCAATGTTCCATTGTTGGATTTTAAATTCCACGCTATAACATTCATAAAGTGGCAGCCTTGAGGTTTCCGCCGTAAAGATGGCAGCAGTGAGGTTAGCGACGCTCTATTGTCCTTCAAAGTGAGGTTAGGGTTCGTCAAGAAGACAGCTGTCAAAGAAGCACGTGGCTATATTTACCATACAAGAGCACGTGGTCGTGACGTCACGGTCACGTAATCAACCCTTAGCTCTACATCGTTAAGAGCAGCACTAGGATTAGCTATGTTTATAAATTTTGGGAACAGAGCAGCAGTATGAATAGCCATGTTTTAAAGCGTGAACACATCACCTATCGATTTTGCATGCATCAAATATCGCACTAATCTTCTTCCGCTATCTCAGCATAATATATACTCATGAAATTAAAGTACAAAGAATAGCCTATTGATTTTGCATAAATCGACTACCATACTAAACTTTTTTCACCAGATTGTACTGCTATCTTAGCATAACCTATACGTATGAACTTAAGGTACAGAGAATAGCCATGTTTCAAAGCGTGCACACATTACCTATTAATTTTACATGAATCGACTATCATACTAAACTTTTCACTAGATTTTACTGCTATCTTATCATAACCTATACGTATGAACTTAAGGTACAGAGAATAGCCATGTTTCAAAGCGTGTACACATTATCTATCGATTTTGCATGCATCAAATATCGCACTAAACTTCTTCCGCTATCTTAGCACAACCTATACGCATGAAATTAAAGTACAAAGAATAGCCATGTTTCAAAGCGTGCACACATTACCTATTGATTTTACATGAATCAACTATCATACTAAACTTCTTCCGTTAGATTGTGCTGCTATCGTAGCATAACCTATACGCATGAATTAAAGTACAAAGAACAGCCATGTTTCACAGCGTCTACACATTACCTATCGATTTTGCATACATCAACTATCACACTAAACTTCTTCTAATAAATTGTGCTGATATCTTAGCATAACCTATACGCACGAACTTAAAGTACAAAGAATAGCCATGTTGAAAAGCGTGTACACATCACCTATCGATTTTTCATGCGTCGACTGTCATACTAAATTTTCCGCTAGATTGTGCTGCTATCTTAGCATAACTTATACGCATGAGCTGAAACTACAAAGAATAGTCGCGTTTCAAAGCGTGTACACATCACCTATCGATTTTGTATGCATCGACTCTCATACTAAACTTCTTCCGATAGATTGTGCTGCTATCTTGGCATAACCTATGTGCATGAACTTAAAGTACAAAGAATAACCATGTTTCAAAGCGTGTACACATCACCCTGAACTTCTTCCGCTAGATTGTACTCCTATCTTAGCATAGCCTATACGCACGAACTTAAAGCACAAAAATAACCATGTTTAACAGCGTGTACACATCGCCTATTGATTTTGCATGCATCGACTATTTTTTACCGCCAGAGTGTACAACGATCGCATATGTGTATTGCTAACGTATGTGTATAAAGTCAAAGCACAAAGAATAGCTATGTTCCAAAGCGCGTACACATCACCTATCGATTTTGCATGCATCGACTATCGTACTAAACTTCGGCCGCTAGAGTGTACAACGTTCGCAATTGTGTGCTGCTACCTATGTGCGTGAACTTAAAGCACAAAGAATAGCGTGTACACAACACCTGTCAATTTTGCACGAATTAACTCTTGTACTAAACTTCTTCTACTAGAGCGTGCGATCATTGCCTGTGTGTGCTGCAATCTTAACATAACCTATGTGCACGAACTTAAAGCACAAAGAATAGCCAAGTTCAAAGCGTGTACACATCACCTATCGATTTTGCATGCATCGTCTTTCGTACTAAACTTTTTCAACTAGAGCGTGCAACAACCTTATAAGTATGCTGCTAACTTAGTATAACTTATACGCATGAACTTAAAGCATAAAGAATAGCGATGTATAAAAATCTTGTGAACATAGCAACAGCAGTAAGAATAGCAATGATTTAAAAGCGTGTACGCATTGCCTATCGATTATACGCGCATCAACTAGAGTACTAAACTTCTCCCGCTACAGTGTACTGCTATCTTACTATAACCCATGTGCACGAATTTAAAACACGAAGAATAGTTAAGTTTCAAAGCGTGTACACATCACCTATCGATTTTGCATGCATCAACTATCGTACTAAACACATCCCGCTAGAATGTACAACGTTCCATGCGTTTGTGCTGCTACTTTAGCATGACCTATGCGAACGAACTTAAAGCACAAAGAATAGCGATGTTTGAAAATCTTGCGAATATAGTAGCAGTAAGAATAGCAAGGTTTAAAAGCGTGTACATATCACGATTTGATAATGCATACATCAACTATCGTACTAAACAACTTCTACGCGAGCGCGCGACCATCGCTTGTACGTGTGCTGCTATCTTAACATAACATATATGCACGAACTTAAAGCATAAAAAATAGTTATGAGTAAAAATTTTGTGAACATAGCAGAGTGTTTACTACGTAGGTGTAGACATTGAACTTTGCATGCTGAAGCAGCATACTACGTGACCGTGACGTCACGACCACGTGCTCTTCTTTGGTAAACATAGCCACGTGATTTCTTGACAGCTGTCTTCGTGACGAACCCTAACCTCACTTTGGAGGACAATAGAGCGTCGCTAACCTCACTGCTGCCATCTTTACGGCGGTAAACCTCAAGGCTGTCACCTTATGAATGTTATAGCGCGGAATTTAAAATCCAACAACGGAACATTGCTAACCTCACTCTTGCGATCGTTACGGCGGTAAACTTCAAGGCTGCCACCTTATGCATCTTGTAGCGCGGAATTTATAATCCAACAACAGAACATTGCTAAACTCTCTGCTATCATCTTGAAAAGTTCAGTGTTCCAAACACTAGTTCGAAAAACGTAACTCATCGCACCTCGGGGATTTTATTAGGTAAGACGTAACCCCTAGGTTCCATTCCTTGTTCTGAACATGAAACCATTTACAAATAAAGACTAATTTTCTACACTTAACAAAGTACAAGCGTTCTTGCTGATAGCGATCGATGAGGTTGTTGCTCCTTTAGCCCATTAGCCCTTTTGCCTATTAGCCCTTTAGCCCATTAGCCCCTTTGCCCATTAGCCCTTTAGCCAAGGAATGTGCAGTAAGGAAGCGGAAGAGTCCTTTCATCCTTTTTTGCCCTTCTGATAAGACGTAACCCCTGGGATCATTGAAGTTGTAGTTTTGCAATATCGTTTACTGAGCGAGTTAGCTACGCGAAATGTGCACAGTGTGTTTCCATAGTTTTTGATTTTACACTAAGCAAATCATTAAAATTGTACTTTTGCTCTGAACACATCAAACAATGTTCTGATCATATGTTGAAGTTAACAACATCGATTACAGTGTTCGATTCTAGTCTTGTTATGTTTCAATCTGATCTTCTTAGAACAAGGGTATCCCCTGACATGTTCTAAACACATTATGTATTGAGTACAGTGTTCGATTCTAGTCTTGATCACTTATTTTGTGTTCTGAACACATCAATCAATATTCTGATCACATGTTGTATCGAGTACAGCGTTTGATTCTACTCTTCTAATGTTTCGCAAGTCTAAAGATGCACAATAACGTTATCGCTGCACACGCTTGCCTTCGCGATGCAGGTTTAAACTTGTTCAATATAAAACTACGCCTTGACATAAGAGGCGGAGGAGGGGGAGGAGGAGGAGGAGGTAGAGAAGGAGGAGGAGGAGGAGAAAGATAAGGCTTTAATAGCCTATGTATAGTCACCATTGTTTAAAGATGACAGCTGTCAAAATAATTTTTCAAATTATCCACCACCACATTTCAGCTAAAGAGGGCAGCAGGGTGCTCTGTTGATTTTACACATAGAATTTCAAATTGCCCTACACCGCATGCATAACAGCAGCCGTTATCTTGCGCAGTAGCCTCTAAGCTAGCTTTCTTCATAAGACTAGCCGCCATCTTGTGCGAGCACCCCTAGGCTGTCTCATAAGGAGCTATGTATAGTCACCATTTTGTGTCCGACATCTTGCGTAAGCATCCCTAGGACGTCTCAAGCCATCTTGTGTCTCATAAGAGCAGCCACCATCTTGTAGAATTAGATAGCTGCCAATGCCAAAGGGCTTAAGTAGGAATCGAACCGTTGATCTCATCATTAGACTATGTTTCTCTTGTTCCTGATACTGCGAACCTAAGTTTTAGGCGGAAAAATTTGTCCGTTTTGCTCTACGATGCACCGTTTTCAAGATATTTAATATTTTGCATTTAAGCCCCAAATTTAATGAATCGAACCAGCACCGTACGTTTTACTCTCTACCATAGCTAGACCTGATCATGTTACGAAGACTTGCTTCAATACAAGCTAAAACAGAGCAAATGCCAAAAGGGCCTAAGTAGGAACCGAACCGTCGATCTCATCATTAGACTGTGTTTCTCTTGTTCCTGATACTGCGAACCGAAGTATTAGGCGGAAAAATTTTGTCCGTTTTGCTCTACGATGCACCGTTTTCGAGATATTTAACATTTTGCATTTCAGCCCCAAATTTAATGAATCAAACCAGCACGGTACGTTATACTCTCTACCATAGCTAGACCTGATCATGTTACGAAGACTCGCTTCAATACAAGCTAAAACAGAGCAAATGCCAAAGGATCTAAGTAGGAACCGAACCGTTGATACCATCATTAGACTATGTTTTTCTTGTTCCTCATACTGCGAACCTACGTACTAGGCGGAAAAAGTTTGTCCGTTTTGCTCTACGATGCACCGTTTTCGAGATATTTATCATTTTGCATTTAAGCCCTAAATTTAATGAATCGAACTAGCACGACACGTTAGCCCCTAAGCTAGCTTTCTTCATAAGAGCAGCAGCCATCTTGCGCAAGCACCCTTAAGGCGTCTCGTAAGGAGTCGTGTATAGCAACCATCTTGTGTCCGCCATCTTGTGCAAGCATCCTTAGGGCGTCTCTAGCCATCTTGTGCAAGGACCCTTAAGCCGCCTCATAAGAGCAACCGCCATCTTGCGCAAGCATCCCTAGGGCTTCTCATAAGGAGCCTTTTATAACCGCCATCTTGCGCAAGCATCCCAAGGACGTCTCATAAGGATCTATGTATAGCGGCCATCTTGCATAAGCAACTTTAAGGTGTCATTAATAGCAGCCATCTTGTTCAATTACCGTCGAGAGATGGCTGCTGTAGAATTTTTGTTTTTAAATTATCCGCCACCATATTTCAAAGGTATGTACCTAAAGAGCGCAGCACTGAGGTTTGCGATGTAAGATGGCGGATGACAGCTGACAAAACGCGCGTGAGTTTGTTTACTAAACAAGAACACGTGAAATTTTTCAATTTGCCGCCACCACATTTCAAAGGTATCTAGCTAAAGAGGGCAGCACGGTGCTCTCTTGATTAAAGATGGCGGATGACAGCTAGCAGAACTTTTCAAATTGCCCGCTACCACAGAGGGCAGCACGGTGCTCTGTAGATTAAAGATGGTGGATGACAGCTGACGAAATTGCCCGCATGATAGCAGCACGGTGCTCTATTGATTAAAGATAGTGGATGACAGCTGTCAGAAAAGCACGTGGCTTTGTTTCCAAACAAGAACACATAGAATTTTTCAAATTGCCGTCACCACATTTCAAAGGTATCTAGCAAAAGAGTGCAGCACTGAGGTTTGTGATGCAAGATGGCGGATGACAGCTGTCAGAAGAAAGCACGAGAGTTTGTAAAGCACGTGGAATTTGCCACCGCCACAAAAAGGGCAGCACGGTGCTCTCTTGATTAAAGATGGCTGCTGTCACGTGGAATTGCCTGCCACCACAGGTATCTTGCTGAAGAGGGCAGCGCGTTGCTCTCTGGATTAAAGATGCCTGCTGTCAAAAAGCATTTTTCAAATTATCCGCCACCATATTTAAGCTAAAGAGGGCAGCACTGTGCTCTATAGATTACAGATGGCGGATGGCAGCTGTCAAATAATCATGTGGCATGGTTTCCAAACAAGAGCACGTGGAATTTTTCAAATTGCCGCCACCACATTTCAACTAGAGAGTGCAGCACGGTGCTCTCTTGATTAAACATGGCGGATGGTAGCTGTCAAATAAGCATGTAGCATTGTTTCCAAACCCGAGCACGTGGAATTTTTCAAATTGCCGCCACCACATTTCAACTAGAGAGTGCAGCACGATGCTCTCTTGATTAAAGATGGCGGATGGTAGCTGTCAAAAAAGCACGTGGCTTTGTTTCCAAACAAGAGCATGTGAAATTTTTCAAATTGCCGCCACCACATAGAGTGCAGCCCTGTGCTCTTTTGATTAAAGATGGCTGCTGTCACGTGGAATTATCTGTCACCAGAGTGCAGCACTGTGCTCTGTCGATTAAAGATGGCTGCTATCAAAAAGCATTTTTCAAATTATCCGCCACCACATTTCAAAGGTAAGTAGCTAAAGAGGGCAGCACTCTGCTCTGTTGATAAAAGATGGCGGATGTCAGCTGTCAAAAAGCACGTGGATTTGTTTACCGATTCAAATCTCACGCTAGTTAGGTTAAGTTGGTACCACTAAGGTTTAGGCCCGTCAAGATGGTAACGCTGAAGTTAGCGATGCGTTGTTGTCGATGATAGCTGTCAAAAAGCATGTGGTTGTCAAAAAAGCACGTGGCTTTGTTTACCGATTCAAATCTCGCGCTAGTTAGGTTAAATTGGTACTACTGAGTTTTAGGCCCGTCAAGGTGGCAGCACTGAGGTTAGCGATGCGTTGTTGTCTGTCAAAAAGCACGTGGCTGTCAAAAAACACGTGGATTTGATTACCGATTCATATCTCGCGCTAGTTAGGTTAAGTTGGTACCACTGAGGTTTAGGCCCGTCAAGATGGCAGCAGTGAGGTTAGCGATGCGTTGTTGTCGATGACAGCTGTCAAAAAGCACGTGGCTTTCTTTACAAATTCAAATTTCCCGCGGTAGGTGGAGGAGGCCTCTGGGAAGGCCCCTCGGGAGGCGGAGGCGGAGGAGGCCTCTGGGAGGGCCACCCGTGAGGCGGAGGCGGAGGGGGCCTCTGGGAGCACTGCGGCGGAGGGGGCCGTAGAACCCGCTTATTATACTACTAATAATAATAATAATCGTATGGCCTCAGCTACCGTGTGCAGACATTTGATAAGGTCTAATTAATGAAAGGGACGTAAAATGAGAAACCGGTTGAAATTCAACATGTTGATTGTATTTCGAATATCTGTAATTATAGTATTATAAAAGTATTTAGTATAACGAATATTCGGCATATTTACTGCCACAGTAATTAATCTGTTGGAATATTTGCTGTCTTCAGTGCTGCATAAAAACGTCCTCGGTTTCATGAAGCTTAGTTGAGTCAGTACTGCTCACAGCAGATAATATAAACTGTGGTGTAGAAGATGTGGACGAAGACAAAACAGCCAAGGGTCTCTCCTGAAAACCATTTATTTCGGAGGTAACTGTCGATATATAAGTAGAGGGCAATTCGTTATATAAAAGTCGTAATTTCCTGTTTGTTATGAATTGCTGAATTTCTAGTTGTAATTTTAATGCTTCTCTAATAGGTAAAGATCTTAACTGGTCAGCTACACTCTCTCCAAACTTATCAAATTCTGTGGATTCAGCCGAAAACTTTTTCGTGTAGGTCTATAGAGTCTCATCAAAATGTGTCTGCTCTGTGCTAACTTTCTTCTTTTTAGTGATTCAAGGACCCTCCTTTGTTTTGTGTGTCTCGAATTCCTCCGTCATCTGAAACAAGAAATGTACGAATTGATTATATAGATCAATGCCATATGTGACTGATTGTAATTTAGCAACGAAAATATGATGAATGAACACCATAAAATGATCTTTTTAATATCAACACTTAATGTAACTAACTAGTGGTAATCTGACAGTGATAGGCAGACGATCATGATGCTATGTTTTACTTTTGTAGTTTTTAATTTACGTCATAACCCTCCTCACTACCTATGTATGTGAGTGGATCACATAACGCAACATCCGGGTAAGGCTACCTCGTACAATCTTTTAACGTATCAATTTATTGTCTGACAGTTTCTGTTTTAATTGTGAAACTTGTGAACTCTTCTCACTCATTTTTCACACGAATGATGTGCATGTTCTATAACATATTCACCCAATACTCCTACATAATGAACGTTATGTGGGGCCGGAATAGCTGAAATATGATGAAATCGTTTTTTAAGATATCCCTTTACGTCTTCTCTTTCAGCCTGTTGTACCTCCTGAACTGTAATTGCTTAGACTTATTGGTCACGACGTTATATACTGTGTATATGTACTGCATAGGCTATACTTCTTTTTAGATGCCGGAATCTTCTGCTGAATAGGAAATAATAACTTCCGAGTTCGAGTCCAGGAGGAATTCCCCTTAAGCAATAGGAGCTATTGATGGAAAACATGTCCACATTGAAGCTCTGCCCGATCGGGGATCTTATTACTTTAACTACAAAGGTTGGCACAGCATCGTGATATTTGACTGAGCAGATGCTAAGTGCAATTTCCTTTATATTGATGTTGGTTGCGACGGACGTGTTTCAGACGGCCGTGTTTTTAAGAACAGCGCGTATGCAGCATTTTCTAATGGAACTTTAAAAGTCCCAAAGGAAAAATGTTTGCCAGGTAGAAATACAAGTGTTCCACATGTGATTTTTTGCGATGAAGCTTTTGCTTTATCTACAAGTGTACTTAAACCATACCCACGAAGTAAACCTCTAAATGCTAAAGAGAAAATGTTCAACTTTTGTTTAAGTCGTGCACGCCGCGTTGTGGGAAATGCATTTGGTATTTTGGTGTCCAGGTTTAGAATTTCAGACGGCCAATTTGTTTGAAAGTTGAAAGTATAGTGTATGTAGTTTTACCTGCATGCGTGGTACAGAACTTTTTGAGAAAAACACCTGATCATTGCAGGTCTGATACCGGAACTGATCAATTGCCTGAAACCATATGCAATATTGAAAATCAGGGTAGTAATAATGCAAGTCGGCAGGCAATGTCTATTCCTGCGGAGTTTGCGGATTATTTCTACAACGAGGGACAAGTAGATTTTCAATGGAAGTACATACAGAACATAAATTATTGAAAACCATATTGTTCAACTTAGTATCAAGGACATACTTGTCTTTTTTCTGACATCTTCTCCAACGAGGAAACTGTTTTCTTACGACAGATGACATTGTCAAGAAATCTCAACTTTTCAAACCACCAAAGTTAAGGGGTATACACGTCATCAGTTGCACTACCTAAAATAAATACAAAGTAATAGGAATAAAATAACGAATGCCTTTTCTTATTGTGACACTTTCAAATATTTTAGGTGCAATAATACCTTTCTATGTTTTATCTTGTTCGTAAATAATAAAAGGAAGGGGTTAGAAATGTCTTCGTTGTACACTCTCTATCAGTTTATCAATACAACAGTTTTGCCATGATAATGGAATTTTACTTAAATACATCTCAAGTAGGCTCATGCCCATATGTTAGCAATTAATTTGGACAAATCAACATTCTTCTTCTCTTGAATATATGTTGATCTCAAATTGTTGATTTTCTTTTTAACTAGATCCGTAGTTATGTTTAATATTTCCGCTTAACGCTCCACAGGCACTCCGCACTGTAGTATAAATCAATGAACTCCTCCAGATTTTCACCAGACATCCTGCAGAATTTAGTCTCCGCCATTTTAAAACAAGTCGAACTAGGATGAAAGTCGGAAGCTGATTGCTGTTCGTATACGAGCTACGAATACGTACGAGTCATCGTTTACATTTACAATTTCTTATCCGAGTCAGTACGAGTAACCTACTCGTAGAAGAGTTACTCGTAAATGTAAACCCGGTTTAAGATCTTTTGCTACCATGTTGTTCCTTCATTCCCACCTAGATATACCTGCTCCCTTCACAAAGCTGCAGGTTTAGTTTAAGTATACTTCCGCTAGATAGTACCACAAATATAAGTATTATTGAGTGTACCTGTTTGATCCGACATTTCGTAACTATTACAAGTTGATCAAGCAAATACGCGATGCATAAAAGAAACTACTATAATTATCGAGAATTATAATTCTCATGGCTTGTCACTCATGTCGCACATCATATAATGAATCTGAGTATAAATGTTGAGAAATCTTGACAATTGTGTACAGTATATAGATTGTTTTCATGGTTACAATGATCGTAAAAATGGACCAAAATATCGGCACTAATAACATCAGTGATCCTACTACTCCATGATTTGATAGAAAATACCTTAACTATAGGTAAAAGTCTCCGCAAAATGCTGAAATCTAAGCCAGTACGTAAAAACGGAGGCCCGTCGGCAACCGCTGGTCGCTGTGCTACGGAGATCTCCGGGGTTACTATTTTTATACTTCACTCCCTTTCCATCCCCGCACAAAGGAGTGCTATGAGCGTCTTACACAACAGTTTATTTTTTCCAGATAGTAAGTCATATGTGTATCAATTTTGGTTGGCAGCTATGCCCAAACGTACATGCATAATCTAGCTGCTGTAGAATCCTGGAGCTGACGTTGCCATGGTTACGGCGGTTCGTTTCTCCGTAACGGCTGGTTTTGGGGTCTTTAATAAACATGTTTTTCGGGCCCGAAGGGTTTACCGAGTTTTGTTCTTTGTGTCAAGGGGCTTAAAATGAGCTTTGTCTCGTCCTTGTACGACAAATTCGATTTCGCCTCAATTAGCCTATTATTTTAATATTTTTATATCTCCCCCCCGTCGCCCCCTCGAATTGTTTTGAAAATAAAATACAGCCCATGTTACTCACTGGCAATGTAGCTTTCTATAGGTGAAGCAATATTTAAAATTGGTTTAGTAGTTTTGTGTCTATCCGTTACAAACAAATATACAAATTTTCCTCTTTGTAATATTAGTATACAAGTATAGATTACATCCCTACACATACGGTTGCCGTCAGGAAGGGCATCCAGCCGTAATACATGGTCAAAACCATATCTGCGAAACAGTTCGCACCTGCAACCCCACAGGCGTGGGTAAAGCGATAGAAGAAGAAGAAGATATTCTTTTCACCCCCTTAAATGGATTTTCCAAAAATAGTGTGTTCATTTTTAAAGGAGATTCCAAGTACCAATTTTAAAGCTGTTACAACTTCATTTTTGATATATATGTATCGTCATATAAATAATTCAACTCTTTCCTCACTTCTTTTAACACCCCCCCAACTTAATTGGATTTTCTGAAAATGAATATTGGTGTTCCTTTATTTTAAAAGGGGATTCCAAATATAATTTTTCATGTCTGTAACATGTTAGGTATTTGCGATTTATTGTAAATAATTTCGCTGCTGTAGAATTCTGGATCTGACGTTGCCATGTTTACGGCAGTTCATTGCTTTATCCGATTCCTAGAGCAGGGGTAGTGTGGGCCTTAAAACATGGTTTTCGGGCCCTTAGGGCTAACCGAGCTTTGTTCTCTGCGTCAAGAGGATTGAATAGAGATTTGTCTCGTCCTTATACGACAAATTCGATATTTTTCCTATATTAGCCCATTATTTTTAAATCCCCCGTGCCCCCCACCTCGAATTGTTCTGAAAATGAAATGCAGCCCGTGTTACTCACTGGCAATGTAGCTTTCTATAGGTGAAGTAATTTTTAAAATCGGTTCAGTAGTTTATGAGCCTATTCGTTACAAACAAACAAATTTTTCCTCTGTATAATATTAGTATAGATATGTGGAATCTACCGATCCACAAAACATGAGTCATTTGTACCCGGTGGTTTTGGGTCGCAAATTTCATGAATATTTCATGAAGTGTGAAATCCATTACTCGTAAAGTACGTAATCGCCTTCAGAGTGAATTCTCATATGCAGTGCAAGCCAATACTTTCTTAACTAATCCTCTACTCACTACACTTCAAGTTAAACCACTCATACACAGTTCCAATATTATGCGTGTGGGTACCATCCGTGATGTTCGGAAAACATTTACTGAAGCTGAGATTCTTAAAAACTTAAAATCCACCATCCCAGTCAAATTTGTTAAACGCCTTAACCGTCGAGTCACGCAACAAGGTAGTACAGAATATCTACCCACGGGCTCTGTTAAAGTAGTATTTCGTGGTCAGGCGCTACCACAACATGTTTCCCTGTACAGTGTGTATATGGAGGTTAAACAGTTTATTTTTGTTATTATTCTTTGCCGCAAATGCCAAAGGTATGGCCAAAGAGACAAGAATTGTCGGGCAAATACTACCAGATGTGGTCGCTGTTCACTCTCCCATTCTCCTGAAGACTGTCTAGAAATATTCTTTAACTGCATCCGCTGTCAAGGTCCAATCTGACTAGCTCTGCCTCCTGTCCCGAACAACAACACCAGCTCCACATTAAGAAAATCTTGAGCACAGAGAATATCTCCTTTAATGAAGCCTTGTCTAGGCTTCATCCCCCAAGTTCGGCATCAACAACAATTTCCCCCTCTACCTCAGGCCACATCTCCTATGCCTGCCGAACAACCATAAAACGCAAATTCACTCAAATTGTTACTGATCAACCTAGGCCTGTACCTGTACCAGGATATGACCGAGATGGTTATCTAAATAAGCATGGCGGTGTGAAGACGTATGTGAGTAGTAGTGTATATTTTAGATGCAATATGTACTGTTCATTAGCTGTAAATGGTGTCTGTTGCTGCTGTAAGTAGCACATAACAAATTAATATCATTGGCTCATGTGGTTAACTTCGATATAAAAGTTATGAGATCGAAATTCGCTTTCTGTAGTGACAAACTAATTTTTGGAGGTTATATGATTTCGTTAATGGAAGACTGTCGACAGTGATTATTCTGCCAACTTATCTCATGCTAACACCTTTGAAACGTCATTTTTCTCGCAAGGTAGAGTTTTAGTTGGGTTCGCTAGATGTCGGTGTATACTCCGTGTTACTAAATTTACTCTACATTGCAAGTGACGTATTTCTTGCTGTTACAGCTTTGTTTTTCAACAAACATTTCAGTTAAATTATAAGAATGCACATTAGGAATTACTTAGGAGTATCCTATAAAACTAAATTACAATGAGCGATTGCGGTGTGTGTGTAATTTGAAACTCCCAAACAAATCAGATAAATGTGATAAATTACAGTGTTCTGAATGCAAAAGAACATCGCATGCTAAACGTGTAAGCTTGAAGAAAGGGGAAATTGAGAACTTAGAGCAGTCGGTGGCCAGTGGAAGTGTTCAGAAAGTTTTTCTACTAGAGATGAGAAAGTGACATTTAAAGAAGTGTTAACAATTCTGAAGGATGTTAGAAAGAAAATGGTGGATTTAAGTAAAGAAATTCAAAATTTAAAGACGCGGAGAAAATTCAGGAATGGGAAATGAGCAGATCTTTAGAACTATGTCATGAAAAGCTAGACAGTAACTCTGCTTCCATTGCTGAGCATGGGAGAATATTTGACTCGTTTCTACTCATGATCGAGTCCCTGAAAAATGGAAATAATGAGTTTAATAAAGGGATTGAAAACTTAAGCGAGAGGATTACTGACTGTGAACAATATTCCAGGGTGAACACCTTAGACATTCATGGAGTTCTCATCAACAGAATGAAAATGTGAGTGAAAAAGTGGTAGCTGTTGGTAGAGCACTCAGTGTCAGTATTGAAGAAACTGACATTGATGCTTGCCATAGACTCCCTAGCAGCAACAGTCCGAACACCCCCACCATAATTGTTCGATTCTGCCGTGGGTATTTCAAGGAAGAACTTCTCCGTCAAAGGAGAATAAATAGGTACTTTTCTACACTGGATATTGGCCACATATTCAGTAATCCTATCTATATAAACGAGAGTCATTGTCCTACTCTTAGGAAACTGTTTTCGAAAGCTAGGGAAGTCAAGATTTCCAAAAATGTGAAATACCTCTGGTTCAGAAACGGAAAAATTATTTATGAGGGAAGAAGACGGCTCACAAATAATTAGAATTCAAGGCGAAAGTGATTTAAATAAGTTTAAATGTTAACTTCACTCTATGATATTTATTATCAGAATGTCAGAGGTCTCAGATCAAGGACAAACGTATTTTATAACAATATGCTTTGTAATTCTTACGATCTTATTGTATTAACTGAAACATGGCTCCATAAATCTATTTATTATTCCGAAGTGTTTGACGATAGGTATCATGTATATCGCCAGTACAGATATATACAACTCACTAGTAAGTGCAGAGGTGGAGGGATGTTGATTGGTGTAAAGAATAGTATCATCACTGAAAGAATAAATCTAGTTGACGGAAATGCTGATTCACTATACATTTCATTCCTTAGTAACAATGTAAGGTACATTATTTGCGTAGCTTATTTTCTACCAAATTAAGATCTGACAGACTATAGTTTCTTCTTTGAAAATCTATAATTCAAATCAAAGGTATATTTACATCGAATATTATTAAATGGATGAATTTAATTTACCTGAAATAAAAGGCAGCAGTTATGATATGAGTCAAGGTAGCAACAAGGTTAAAGAATTCCTAAAGTATTTACACTTGTTTAATTTAAAATCAATTAATTATGTACGGAATAAAAATGTAAGAACCCTTGACATTGTGCTTTCAAATATAGATACAATTTATCTGAGCGAAGAATCAGAAATATTAATTCCCATTGATCAACACCATCCTCCTTTGTTAGCCTCTATCAAATATACAGAAAATAAAACAAGTAAACTTCACGGATGTGAAAATAGATTTAATTTTAAAAGAGCAGATTTTTGCACCTTTATGTTCTGCTTAGGGGAGAAAATTGGAATGATATTCTGAATTGTGATTTAGTAGATGTATTTCACGATAAGTTGTATTCAATTATTTGTAAATGCTTACCAAAAACTAAGCACTCTAAACGGAGGTATCCAGTCTGGTTCACTAATGATTTGATACGTAAACTGAAGCTTAAAGAAAACATTAGGAAAATAAAAGGAAAAATTATTTCAATTTGGTTATGTATAAAGAATTAAGAGCAAATATTAAGAAGGAAATGAATATTGCGTTAAAACAATACATTGAAAGTATTGTGTTAGAAATACCAACGAACACAAATTCATTGTGGAATTTTATAAAAAGAAAAACTGGAATTACAGTGATGAAATTAGATGTAAAGTATTCAATAGTAATGAAAGTATTGGGAATTGTTATGCAGAATATTTTTCCAAAGTGTAATATAAAAATACTGTATCATACAATCCGTTCTGTTCAAATGGTGACTCAAACGTACAGTTGGATTTACTTCTCTTGGGTAGAATAAGTATCTATGAGATCGAAAAGCAATAACGAAACTCAAGCAAACGAAATCGTCAGGACCAGATGGTATTCCTCTGTTTATTTTCAAGGTAGGCACAGATCAATTACTGTATCCATTGACAATACTGTTCAGTATGATTCTTTTCTCTTCGATTTTTCCTGATGCTTGGAAATATTCGAAAATTACACCTATTCCTAAAACTGGTGACCATAGCTTAATCAGTAACTATAGATCAGTAACTATATCGTCAACTCCTGCAAAGATATTTGAAAGTATTATTTTTGAACGTATAATGAATCATGTAAAACCCTTATTTCTATTCGTCAGCATGGCTGCATGCCAATGCATTCTACCAACACAAATTTAACCAATTTTCAGAGTATATTTCAGAGCATTTGGATGAGAGAGGCCAAGTTGAGGTATTTAGTAACGTTTAGAAAGCGTTTGGGAAAGTAGATCATGATATACTTTTAAAGAAAATTGACTCTTTGAATTTCTCTCAGGGCTTTTAGTCCTTGATAAGGTCTTACCTAGTTAACAGAAAACAATATGTGAAGGATATTCATCTCACAAATTTGTAGCCAATTCAGGTGTACCACAGGGCTCAAATCTAAGGCCTTTACTGCTTCTAATTTATGTTAATGATGTTGTAGATGTCGTGTCGAAGTCTGAAATATTACTCTTTGCCGATGATCCGAAGGTATTTTCTGTAATTAAATCCCCTGATGACTGTAAGAATTTACAAAATGATCTAAAAGCTATATCATTGTGGAGTAAAGAAAATAAATTAGCCTTCAATGTAAAGAAATGTGTTAAAATGTCTTTTACAAGATGTCGCCAGCATATCGGGTATACTTATAACATCAAAGGCTCCGTCTTGAAGGAAGTCAAACAAAAGATGGATTTAGGTATTCAGTTCAATATAGATCTGAAATTTGGTAGTCATATTGAATATATAGTTAATAAAGCCTATAGAAATTTGGGTTTCATATTTACAAATTCCTTGAATTTTCAACGTACAACGTTATTTATTTTACACAACTCATTAATAAGACCAAAACTAGAATATGGTTCTATTATCTGGAGTCCTTCAGACACTAAGTCCATCAAATTAATTGATGAAGTACAAAAACAATTCTTAAAGTATGTGTACTGGAAACAGTCACACGAGTACCCGACATTTCTGTCCTACTCCACACTGTTATCACACTTTGGTGTTAAAACTTTGGAACGAGGACGTAAAAGTCCACGATGCTATTTTTGTATAAAATATTGAATAGTAAAATTGATGATGAAGATTTACTTGGAAGGATACTATTTTACGTTTCTCGGAAGTCTGGCAGGTTCAAGAATTTGTTTTACACTAAGAAATGCCTCACAGAAGCCCATAAGAATTCTCCTCTTAATAAAATTCAGAAACTTGATAATACACTAAATATATTTAATTTTGATATATTTTTCATGAATCAAATCAACTTTGAATTGGCGTGTGATACTTACCTATAATGCACATACTGTTGAACATTATCTCTTTTTTCTGCATATGTTTTATTTCATTCTTCTAGTTGTTCTTTTATTTCTCTTCTTCTATTTGAATTCACAGTTTTTGAATGACCTATAAATTAAACACCTTATTTCTCTTTTTAGAATATTATTTTGCATAATGTGTCATGTGTCATGTTTTAAGACTAAAAGTGTATAATTTAATTGTATAACTGAATGTGTTACTTTGTGTTAGGCACCACTGTAAAATAATTATTAATGTAGAAACTGTATATTTTTATTGTATTACCAATTTTGTATTGTTTGGGTAGTTCATTGTATTCTTTGTATTGTCTTTTTTCATTTAATGTTTAGTAGTGTAACTATTAATTGTACTGTATATCGAGAACATTGTAATTTGGCAAAAAAGCTTGTTTTGTTCATCACTGAATAAATAAATAAATAAATAAATAAATAAATAAATAAATAAATAAATAAATAAATAAATAAATAAATAAATGAATAAATAAATAAATAAATCCCATCCGTGCTCCTCTAGCACCAGTTTCTCATCCCTTTCATTGCCGTCCACTTCCCATTTAACCGCTCCATCTCTACCCCCCGCTTTCGGAGCTCGTCCTGTATCCGGAAGTGTGTCACACCCACCGTTGTTAGACAGTATCCAACGCCAACGTATACATCTACGACATTATACTACCAATTAACTTGCACAATTAATTGAACTTTTGGGAGACAATCATTAAGTAACTAACGCTCTTCACATGCTAAAAGCCAGTGTTTACTCTGTGTTTTCTTTTTATGATCAGTCTCACCCAATGGAACGCCAGGGGCATCCTAACTAAACAACACGTACTAAAATTACTTATCCAACAAATACACCCTCAGATTGAAGCTTTACAGGAAACATGGTTTTTGTTGAGTAATTTTTTTCTGTTCCAGGTTATAATATTGAACGATATGATGGGCGAGGATTTGGCGGTGTTGCATTTCTCAATCAAAATAACATGTCATATCAACCATTACACGTTACTACTCAACTACCTTCCACCTTCAGTATCGGTATACTTTACCCTGATATATACATTGTCAATATCTATTGCCTCCAGGATATTCACCTTTCAGAAGAACAATGGTCGTACTATTCGCTCAATTTGATCATGCCTCAAAGATCCTCACCTTCGGTGGTCTGAATTGTCACCACACAGTGTGGGGTAGTGACCCTGACTCGTCAACAGGTACCCATCTCTTAGATGCGTCATAACAACATAATCTAATAATACTCAACGATGGCTCTCATACAAGATTAACTCCCACAGGCTCCCCTCCCAGAGCGGTAGATCTTACTCTATGTCGTAGTTCTATGGCACTACAGTAGTGGAGGAAAGAGAGTTCAACGGCTGGCCAATCAGAGGCCGCGGAGCGGGTAACATGATGCTGACGTCATAGCGCAAGAAATTTGAATTTACCGGGCGAGTTGGTCGTGCGCGTAGAGGCGCGCGGCTGTGAGCTTGCGTCCGGGAGATAGTAGGTTCGAATCCCACTATCGGCAGCCCTGAAAATGGTTTTCCGTGGTTTCCCATTTTCACACCAGTCAAATGCTGGGGCTGTACCTTAATTAAAGCCACGGCCGCTTCCTTCCAACTCCTAGACCTTTCCTATCCCATCGTCGCCATAAGACCTATCTGTGTCGGTGCGACGTAATGCCCCTAGCAAAAAGAAATGTGAATTTTTCCGGGAAATTTGAATTTTGCCGGGAGATTTGAAATTTGGCGCGAAATTTGAATTTGTAAACAAAGCCACGTGCTTTTGACAGCTGTCATCGGCCATCTTTAAAGTGCAAGACATATTTTATTCTATCCCTGAACACAACACTATTCCTACAGGTAAAGCTGTGCATGAATATACTTTAGAATTGTTAGATAAACATGTTTTACCGAAAAGCAATCCGATATTGTTATGAAGTCTATGAAACAGGATGTTAGTGAAACATCTGACGCATTTATATCTAGGTTGCATCAACAAGTTGTCAAATACGAATTTAAAAATACCACAACAAAAATAGAATTGGAGGACATGTTTATTTGTGACCCGTTCGTAGAGGGTTGCAAATCAGCTGAAGTCAGAAAGAGAGTATTGGAAAAATCCTCTGTCACACTAGACGATTTGGTTAACATTGGACGGGCTCACGAAATGATAAACCTACAGACATCACATTTTAGTAAGGACGATGGTTCTGAGCAAGAGGTGTATAATATGTCGGATAGGAAGAAATATGGGATTTCACAAAGAACTATTTCCAATAGTGGCAAAAACCTGGTGCTCTGCCGAAAACTAGTTATAATAGTTATCAAAATAGAGGTGAAAGGAAATGTTATCGCTGCGGGGAAACAAATCACTTAGCAAGTGACCCCCAGTGCCCTGCAAGAAACAAAGTTTACCAGGCTTGTAATTTAACGGGGCACTATCGGAAGTGTTGTAGAACAAAAAGGACATATACGTTAGAAACGGGGGAGTAAACTGTTGATGACGAAGTTTCTTACGTGGGCAACGTCAAATATGAAGTCGGCCCTTGATGTAGCAGTGATTTAAACTGCACCTTTCTAACAGATGACGAAGAAAACGGGAGACAACGGGGAGGACCACTTGTCTATTGTCAAAGGTACCCTTCGTTTTTATTATTGAGTCGGGATCTACTTGCGATGTTATTGACCAAGAAACTTGGAAGGGATTTAAAAGGAAGCAGGTAACCGATGAAGTAAAATTACTAAATAGTTCGAAAAGACTTTTCACTTATGGTAGAACCGATCCGTTGGATATTTTAGGAGAGTTCGAGGCGGACATAACGCATTCCAATAGAAAAATTAGTACCACTGTTGTTATTAAAGGTAGGGAAACACTTATTTTGGGACGTTCCTCGGCTACAAAACTAGGAATATTACAAATTTCTGAGCAGGTTAACCAGACGCTTGTTTCTGACATATCGAAGGTGGGCAGAATAAAGAATTTTCAGCTTAAATTACAATCGACCTGAAAGTCCCACCAGTTATTCAACCTCTGCGGAAGGTGCCATTGGCATTGAAACAAAAAATAGCACAACGTACCTTGAGCTGGAGCAAAATGACATAATTGAAAAGGTTGAAGGACCGTCAAGATGAGTTTTCCCTCTTGTACCAATTCCAAAAGGTGACAGCGTTAGATTGTGTTTCGATATGGGAATGGCAGATAAAGATGTACTAAAGGCTAGTCGTCCCTTACCAACCATGGAAGACCTACGCCCTGAAATTAGTGAAAGCAAATACTTTTCAAAGTTGGATGTTAGGTCAGCTATTCACCATGTGGAGTTGCATCCAGACTCACGGGAGATTACCACATTTGCTTATGTAGGTTCAAGCGGCTAATGTTTGGTTTGAATCGGGCAGCTCCTGAGTTCCAAAAGATAATGGAGCGTCTGATAAGGAACAAGATTCCAACAGGAGTTTACGTGTTTATTGATGATATTCTGGTGTATGGGGAAACCAAAGAAATACATGATTCACGATTAAAAAGGTTCTTAAAGATTTTCGCGAGCACAATATTGAACTGAATGAATAAAAGTGTTAATATGGTAAAACTTCAATTAAGTTCTTGGTCAAATAATATCAGCTAATGGCATTAGGCCTACCGAAGACAGAGTGGCGGCTCTGAAGAATTGCAGAAGACCACAAAATGTGTCTGAGCTGAGAGGTTTTCTAGGCCTACTGAACTACGTAAGTAGATTCATTCAGAAGATATCAACCATGACAGAACCACTGCGACAGCTTACATATAAATCTGCACAGTTTTTACGGAAACAAGTACATCAAGAGGCTTTCAATAAAATAAAAAAGTACTTACATCTAGTTCAGTTTTAGGATATTTCAACCCCAAGGACGAAACGTGAGTGATGGTAGACGCTGGCCCAAAATGACTTGGTGCGGTGCTGATACAACGGAACAATGAAGGGATCCCACGCACAGTTTGCTACGTCGCAACTTGTCGGATGTCAAACAAAGGTACTCTCAGACGGAGAAAGAAGCACTTGGGATTGTCTGGGCGTGTGAGCGTCTAAGGATTTACCTGACGGGTAAGCAGATTTGCCTGTATACGAACCATAAACCACTAGAGGTAATTTTTGGGCCTAGATCAAAACCATGCGCAAAAATTGAACGTTGGCTTCTGCGACTCCAATTTTTGACTTCCAAGTTAAGTATGTAAAGGGGAAAAATAACATATCAGATTCTTTATTACGGTTAAGTGAGAATTCAATCGGTGAAGCCAAGAAGGACAATTATCTGATGCACTTGGCTACGTATTTGGCACCAGTTGTATTATCGTTGGAGGAAATAGATGAAGCTTGAAAAAATCGGTCCCACTCTAAAAAGGCCCGGTCACAATTACAAACAGGGTCTTGGGATCATAATGACGTTGACCTCCTTCCATTTCGGGCGATGATGTCGCAGTTATGTGTCATGGGCAATATATTACTGAAAGAAACGGAGTTGGTAATTACGAAAATTTTACAAACAAGGGTCCTTAGTTTGGCACACGAGGGTCATCTGGGAATTTTGGAAATGAAAAACAGACACAGATCTCAAATATGGTGGCCTGGAATGACAAAGCAGCGGAACGGACAGGGAGAACATGTCTGGGTTGTCATATTACCATTAACCCCGAGAAGCCCGAAGCTCCGACTGCAATTCCTAAAAAAACCTTGGTAACGAATAGCTGCTGATATTCTGGGTCATTTTCCTAATGGGGTACAACTATTGATGGTGATAGATTATTTTAGCCGTTTCATGGAAGTAACAAAACTAAGTAGTACAGAATCTAAAAGCATAATAAAAGCCCTAGATGGTATTTATGCAAGATACGGGTATCTTGAGGTTCTCTCAACAGATAGCGCCACGAACTTCGTCAGCGCAGAGACGGAAAATTACCTGCAGCAGTGTGAATTCATCACCGCAGAGTTACCCCGTTACCCCAGTGGAAAGACTGAACCCAGCGATAACTCAACGACTACAAATTGCCAATGCCATGAAATTAGATTGCGAGTTAGAAATAAACAAGTACCGTACCTACTGATGTACCGGAACTATGAGCACAAGACTACAGGTGTTAGTCCGACGGAGTTATTTTTAAAAGAAAATTGAGGGACAAAATTGCCGGTCTGGCCCCATACAAAACAGAAAAAATATTAGAAGAGGTGGTGGAACGAGATCTTAGTAATAATAATATTTAATGCGGCGATTGGCCAAAAGTAATTACAGGATATACACATGAATTATTCATTACTTTGTTCCGTCAAGGACATACTTCTTTCCTGACAAAGCGAGGCATGATATCTATCACATCTCCCGCCACACCACAAGCACACACATTGCAGATCTGGTACGTGATTCGCCTTACGTTGGCAGCACTTATTATTTTTTGCAAGTTGATTTACGTCGCACCAACACAGATAGGTCTTATGGCGACGATGGGATAGGAAAGGCCTAGGAATTGGAAGGAAGCGGCCGTGGCCTTAATTAAGGTACAGCTCCGGCATTTGCCTGGTGTGAAAATGGGAAACCACGGAAAACCATCTTCAGGGGCAGCACTTATGGTGAAACCCGTGAACAGCAAAGCGGGTCACCGAATGTCTCAATTCGTAACCGCTATCTGTTCACTCTGTCGTCGTCATCGCATCAGTAGAGTAGAATTCGTCCCATATTTCTTCTTTCTTCCTCTTCAGTTCGTCTAAGAGGTCTCCATAGCTCGTAGTGTAAGGCAGATGCATCTGAATCAGAAGATCTTCAATAAAGAAGTTTTCTCTTGTCATTTCATAAACGAGATGGGGTGAACTTTGATACACTTAGAAATCTTTTTAGGTAGATCGCTCTTACCTTCTCCAGCTCTTTTAAGTCATGTTTGCTAAGATAGTCCCAAATGAGTTGTATTCCTTAGGTAACCACAGGTGTTATTTTAACCCTAAACAAAATCTTGCGGTGTCAATAGAGATCTGGTTTAAATGCTTGATGCTGTTGATTGCCAATATCCCGGCTATGGTTCTCTCTCTGATGTGTTCCGTGAACACTATCCCTCTCTTCTGCATGGTTATTCCTAAATATTTACACTTATTGACTATGTTAATTTTGATGTCTTCATATGTTAAGGTTTCTTTGTCTTAGTTTCTGCCTCCCCTTCTGAATATCTTACCTACAGTCTTATTTCTGTTGATATTTAATTGATTCTCTTCCGACCACTTAGTTAGTTTGCCCAGGGATTCCTGTAATTGTCCTAGATTCGGCGATAACAAAACCATGTCGTCTGCGTATATTAAGAACTTGACTTGTTCTGAGGCGGTGGCTTGTACTACAAAATGTGTTCCTATATTAAATAATAAAGTGCTGATAGGGTCTCTTTGAAGTATTCCTACAGTCTGCAATATGGGTTTTGATATTGAGAAATTATCGTCCACACTGACATAATTCTCTGATAAGATACTTCTAATTATCCGCAAGATGTAATGATCTCCTATGCTGTTTTCTAACTTTTCCAATATCAGACTACTGCTAACCGAGCCAAACGCTTTTGAAAAGTCTATGAAAACAGCATATAGCTTCCTTTTTTATATTCTAAGTGTTTCTTCTGTTTCTTCAAGAAGACATTTAATAGCATGAAGAGTCGTTCCTCCGATCCTGAAACTGAACTGTTCTTCCGAAATCCAATGCTCAACTAGTTTTTCTAATCTTTTTGATATTAGTTCTGTGAAAGTTTAAAATGGTGTGCTTTCTAATGCAATTCCTTTCCCTTATACAGAATTTTGAATATGGAATGTCTCCATCTGTGGGGTACAATTCCTTCCTTCAATTAGACATTTATTCAATAGCTCTGATATCGGCTCTTTCAGTGTCGTCCAGCTTGCTTTGACATGCTCATAGAAAATCAAATCGTGACCAGATGCTTTTCCGTCTTGCATTTTTAATTATTATCTCTCTTATTTATTTATTTATTTATTTATTTATTTATTTATTTATTTATTTATTTATTTATTTATTTATTTATTTATTTATTTATTTATTTATTTATTTATTTATTTATTTATTTATTTATTTATTTATTTATTTATTTATTTATTTATTTATTTATTTATTTATTTATTTATTTATTTATTTATTTATTTATTTATTTATTTATTTATTTATTTATTTATTTATTTATTTATTTATTTATTTATTTATTTATTTATTTATTGGTTATAGAAAGTCGTAGTGAGCTAGTGGCTCAAGGAGGGACTGGCCTTTACAATCACATCTTGGCAGCTTTAAGTTTCAGTTAACAGATAAGGCATAGGCCTACATATATAACAAGGGATATTTTACAATTATTGATTTACATCATAATATCATTATTTTATAAGGAAAAAAGAAGATATTAAAAATAAAATAAACTTAGTTGGAAAAATAGGTACAAAGTGGTTATCGATTTATTCTCCAACATACTGTTAAGGAAGTACCTACGTACTTCTTTCTTCAATCTGTACAACTTATTGATTTGTTTTGATTTGGGAGGTAGATTGTTAAAGGCTGTGCTTGCTGAATAAGAAATGATTTTAACACCATATTTGGTAATGTTAGTGCAATCTTTGTAAAACTGGTTTGCTGATCTTGTGTTAAGGGTGTGAATATCTTTGCTGTATCGTAGTTCCGTATTAACAGAAATCATATTATTTTTATACCTGAACATAAATAAAGCTTGAGAGTATTTAATCTGGCATTGTACTGATAATATGTTTGTTTCCTGAAAAACTTCCACAGATGGTTTTAGTAAAACAAATCCATACATAATTTTAAAGCTCCCTTTTGGAGTGCTTGTAGTCCCTTTATAGCTTCCTGTGTACAATTTCCGCATATTATATTCATGTACATAAGGTGTGAATGTATGAGGGGGGTATATATGTTTCTTAAGTGTTGGTTTTTTTATTCCATAGTCTTTCAATCTTTGTAGTACTCCATTTACACTAATAGTTTTTTCTTTACATTATGATATGCTCATTCCAACTTAAGTTATTGTCCAAAGCCAGACCTAAATATGAAAACAGCTTTACTCTTTCAGTGGGTTCATTGCCAATTTTTATTACATTACAGTTATTGATAATTTGTGTTTAATTTGTGTTGGTTTATGACATATCATGTATTTTGTTTTTGAGATGCTTATAACTAGGTTATTTTTTGTTCAGCCCTGATATTAGTATGACCAGACATTTTTGCATATACTCCATAATCGTTTGTTCGCAACTGCTGTCATAAAATATAAATATATTATCTGCAAACAGGAATATATTACCAGTAAACTCAAGATAACCTATATCATTAATAAATAATAGAAACAGTAATGGTCCCAGCACTGACCCTTTTGTGACACCATGTTTAACATTGTAGATGGGGCCTTTAGTTTGTTCCGAACCCCCTCACCAACAGATCTAACGCGATGTGGATAAATGCACATAACGGGAGAATTGAGGTGGGGACCTTGATTAGGGAAGGCAGAAAGACAGCCCTGAACTGTATATGGCCCTGTTTATTAATGAACAAGATAGATAGATAGATATATAGATAGATAGATAGATAGATAGATAGATAGATAGATAGATAGATAGATAGATAGATAGATAGATAGATAGATAGATAGATAGATAGATAGATAGATAGATAGATAGATAGATAGATAGATAGATAGATAGATAGATAGATAGATAGATAGATAGATGTCTTTATTGACGTAGTTAAGGTCATTAGGCCTTCTCTTACACTAAAGGATGATTATCCAAGACTACTATAAATTAAACACTGAATAAACATAAGGGCAGGGTTTATTAATAAAGTACTATTTGAATCAAGAAGCATTAAAAAGAAGCCAATTGTACAAGACAAATTAAAAGAAAAAGTTACTTGAGTATGGTTCGTCCATTATTGGAATATGCAAACAGTGTTTGGGATCCTCACCAAGAATACCTAATAAAGGAACTAGATGATGTGCAGAGGAAAGCAGCAAGGTTTGTAACAGGGGATTTCAGGAGAAAGAGTAGTGTATCAGAAATTTTAAAGAAACTTGGGTGGGAAACTTTAAGTAAGAGAAGGGAGGAAACTAGACTTATAGGATTATATAGAGCCTATACAGGAGAAGAAGCATGGAGAGATATCCGTGAGAGGCTTCAGCTGGAAAATAATTATATTGATAGAAATGACCACAAGTACAAAATTATAAGGAATTTTAGCAGAAGCGATTGGGGTAAATTTTCTTTCATTGGGAAGGGCGTGAAGGAGTGGAACAGTTTACCAGGGGTAGTGTTTGATCCTTTTCCAAAATCTGTACAGATATTCAAGAAGAGAATAAACAACAACAGAGATAATAAATGAAATGTTAGAGGGCATTCGACCAGTGCAGGATATTGTAAATAAAATGTGTGTGATTAAATTAATTCCATCCCCTGGTCTAAGGAGTTTGGACAGCCCAAGTAGGGGACTGCCTGTAGGGGTGAAGTACAGTGGGGACTTCAAGGGCTCTGGGACCACTACGGTAGCTGTGAAGGCCCTTCAGGAACTCTGAAAAGTGGTGGCAAAAGGGGCTCTGGTTAAGACGCAACAGGTCGTTATGCTACTTAGGTTCCAAAATGGGTAAAATATAAATATGTAAATAAATTCAATGTTAATTTTAATCTTATACCAGTTGTATAATATTATTAGAAGTAATTTCACATACCGAACTGTATATGAGTTGACTATGTTTGTAAGATATTATAAGTAGAATTTTGTAAGCAATATAAATTTATTAAGGATGATGTGTGTGTTTAATAGAAAAAATTATTAGCGTAAATTGTATAATATTGTATTCTAGGAAAATTTTCTTCGTCTCCTGTTACTTTAAAATTTAGTGCTTGACAATAATGTATTTTAGTGTACCATTTGCCACCGAGGTAGACACCTCATTTGCAGATAAAGAGATTTTGATTTGATTTGAACCAATAAATAAAAACATGAGCATACCTTTTCAAGCGTACCTCTTGACATCGTTTTTTCTCAGCATATTCCTTTAAGTTTTCAACAGTTGGTCAGTGGCGGTTAGTGCATGGAGGGCTCTTGGGCGCCGCCCCGCCGCCTTTACTAAAACACGTAATATAATTTCACTCCGTAGCTGATTATATACAGAGATGGACAATGTAGCAAATTCTAACTTATGGTAGTGTGTTATTCAGTTATACAATGTTATCTTTATTGTTTTGGCTGTAAACGTTTCGCTTTTTTATTTTCAAAGACATGGCAAAGGCTGTCTGACCGTGGCATCCGTTCAGCAAGCACGATGTTTTCTCTTTAGTCCAGCACAATGTTTTCTCTTTAGATATTAGGCGGTCGGGTGCTGGCAGGAGAGCCCTCAGTAAGCTCCTAGAGTTTAACAAGGGTGAGGGGTGCGGGAGGAGCCTTGGAAGACGATATGGGCTTGTCAGGGGAAGGAAGAGTGCAGGCGGGATGTATGCTTAGAGCATTTAATACATGGCCTGTCCGGCAGAGCCCGTAGCAACGTCGCCAAACACTTTACAATGTACCTAGGCCTTTTCCCACACGTCTTACGTTAACTGTTCTTAAAGGTTAATTCTAAAACTGTTTACAAAACAGTGGATTCCATTAGACTGGCTATTTAAACAATTCATTTCTAAAAATAAGCTAAAATAAAGATTTAAAATCTAATCATAAAGTGACGGCACTATTTGGACGTTGGTCACATTGCTTTGAGATTTGAGGAAGCCGAAAGGAATTCTGGAGTGCATTGTTTATTTGTTCTCGTGAATGTCATTGTCGTTTGTGATCAGTGAAACAGGAGTAGCCGTGATTGCAGTAGCTGTTAGTCGGCTAATGTGTGTGTGTGTTTAAATGCCATTGCAGTGTAGTGTTGCTGTGCAAGTGTTCAGTAGATAAAACTACGGTACCATACTAGTTTAAATAACATTGTAAATTCTACCTTCAGTTTTAAGTGTCGTTTTAATATCTGCATTCGTGTGTTTAGTACTTACCTGCCCATTTGAAAACTAAATGTTACAGTCTTAATTTAGGAAGACAAGGAAGATGAATTCTGTAAATAGTATTTTTAGTAGTGACGGGAATTTAAGTTTTGAACATAGGATAGAATTAAAGAAATTAGAGTCTCCTTGACCGAATTTAAATATTGCACAAGAACAAAAGGGTTACAAGAACAAAAATGCATATACTAGGAAATTCAGTCCGTCACTTTATAAGCAGGCTGACTGGCTGTGCGGATGTGAGATAAGGAATGCGTTCTTCTGTTACTCTTGTTTAGCAATGAATGTCATTGACGCTCCATGGACATCAGTCGGGGTATCAGACATAAAACACCCAGGTGAAAAAAGTGAAAAAGCATAAAATGAGCGAGAAACATATAAACGCTGGTATTGAATTTGCTATGCTTGGTAGAGTAGATATTCGATGCCAAGCATAAAATGAGCGAGAAACATATAAACGCTGGTATTGAATTTGCTATGCTTGGTAGAGTAGATATTCGATGCCAATTAGACAGTGCATACAGACTTAAAATTAAACAACCAAATGAACAGGTTTCGAAGAATCTATACATTCTTAGTAAAATAATTGATGCTATTAAGTTCTGTGGGAAGTTTGAACTAGCGCTCAGGGGCCACGATGAAACATACACGTCTGATAACCCAGGCATTTTTCGAGGTTTAGTAAATTTAATTTCAGAGCTAGCTAGACAGCACACTGAAAGAACATATCGAAAGAGCAAATAACAGAGTATTTGTTGGGCTATCTAATACCATACAGAACGAGCTTCTGAATTCAGTCTGTGCCGTGTGCCATCAAATGATTTCGGAAGAAATCTCTCAAACAAATTTTGTGGCAATTCAAGTTGATGAAACCGCCGATTGTTCCTCCTTATCTCAACTCGTTTTTGTTGTACGGTACGAGCTGGGTAGCAAAATAAATGAAAGATTCATAAGTTTTGTGACGCCTGATAATCACTCAGCAGAAGGCATTACCTCTGCAGTATTCCAGGAGTTGGAAAAACTTATGCTGGACCAAACTCCGGACAAAGTAATTGCGCAGACGTACGACGGCCATTCAGTAATGAGTGGAAGGCAGACTGGCGTTCAAACAAGGGTCAAGGTCGTTTACAAAAACGCTCATTTTGTGCACCGCTACGCGCATCAATTAAATTTAATTGTTGAGCGATGTGCTACTCAGAATAAGCAGGTCAGGATCTTTTTTAGTAATTTAGAAGGGTTTTCATCATTTTCTTCAAAATCTGCGAAACGAACTGCTGTTTTGGACGAAGTGGTAAAAAGGCGCATCCCAAAATATGCCGCCACAAGGTGGAACTTCAAGGCACGATGTGTAAGTACGGTTTTTATGTACAGAAATGAAATATCGGAGTGTCTCGAGAAGATCGCCGATGACAATAATGATTATTCAACAGTGAGAAAAGCTGTAGGCCTAAGTAATCTACTGAAGGATCCCGATTTCTTATTCTGGCTAGAGCTATTCTCTAAAGTTATGCCTCACTGTGACTTTCTATTCAACGAGCTTCAGCACCGCGAAATTGATAGTATAAAAGCTCAAAAAGTATATCTGATTTCAAGTTATCGGTGCAACGAGTCAGAAACTCTCTCGATTACGACCATCACTGGCTTAATGGCACAGACACCACCGATGGAAATCCAGCAGGCTCAAGTCAGAAACGCGCACGGTTTGAAGATAATAGAAAGATTGCAGCGAGAGAGGTGTGCGATGTTATTTTATCCGGGATAGAGGACCGTTTTTTTGTTCAGTGACCATCTGTCTGTTGCCAAACTTTTCCAGCCTAGTTTATTTCCGAGGTATAGGATACTGTTCCCGCAAACTGAATTTGAAATTGCTGCTGGATTATTTCCTATTAACCAAATTGAACTAAGGCATGAACTCTCAGTTTTATACGGCAGAAGTGATTTTGCTAACGCTTCAGGTGCCCTAACTCTTCTGACATGCATTTGTGATAACAACCTGGAAGTACTTCTTCCCGAGTCAATTAAGTTATTACGAATTATTTGTACAATTCCCATGACAACATCAGAAAATGAAAGGTGCTTCTCTGCGCTGAAAAGGATTAAGTCGTTCACTAGAAATACCATGGAGGAAGACCGACTTAACGCGCTTGCTATGTGTTCCATCGAGAAACAGCTGTTGGCAGTTCCTAACTTCAACGAACGTGTCATCAACCACTTCGCAGAGCAGAAGGATAGGAGAATGGATTTTGTATACAAGCAAGTCAGCTAAGGTATCGTTACCTACTTTCTTGTATTATTTTCATGTGTATCTTCATCCCGTCATTATCATCATCATCAAAGTACAAACTGTATACTTATAATAATAATTGACTGACATTTCGTAATCTACTAGAATTGTTTTTTCGGATACAGTTGTTGAGTTTTCCTGTTAGTGGTGTTCGCTTAGATGTCTTCACACTTCACTTCACTTCACTTCACTTCACTTCACTTCACTTCACTTCACTTCACTTCACTTCACTTCACTTCACTTCCCTACATGTGTTGTAATATATTAGCCTATGTTTTTTTAACCTCAACCTAAAAAGTATATCGAGTCATGAATTTAGTGGTTTTGTGAACATAAGTATATGTTTATTGTCGATGTTTTAAGGATATGTAGATTGTAATGCTTTCGGATTTGCGATGATTTAAGTTTCTACTTTTTTCCGCTTCGCGATATTATCTGATTTTCGCTACGTGACCGTTCTGCCTCAGAAGAAGATACATACAGTATTTAGCCAGTGTCATCGGATTATTATTATTATCCGCTTCCTACTGTGTGATGGTGAAAGGACGTGTTTGTATACAGTGCTGTGAGAGTTTCATTTTTCAAGTGGAAAGTGACGTTATTGAGGTACAGTTCAGTTACATACCTTAATACTAAGTGAAGTTCTTTGAATTGACATAATTAACATTTCACTCGAAACCTGTACAAGAGTAAAAACTGTGTTTGCTTGATTGTTGAGTTCGTTAAAATTTAAGTCGCCATTTAGTTAACGTACGACATCAGAGATTCTAGTGGCGGAGTAGGAACGAGAAACAAAACACGGTAGTACTGCCAACTGCTGCATAAGTCATGGAATACTGCAAAGCGTGCGAGTGCGAACTGCCTAATGACGGGGGCTATGTGGAGTGCAAGGGGTGCGGAAATGCATGGCACTATGATTGCTCCGCCCTGAAAGAAAATTCGTACCGTGCGATGAGCAAGGACAAGAAAACAAAATGGCGATGTGCTGAATGCAGAAAGAAAGTGGACATTAGCAGTAACGCTAAAAAAAGCGATGACTTGACGGACATCAACAAAAAATTAACAATAGTTGTGGACTTGAAAGATGCAGTGAATGAAATGAAGGAAAAACTGAGGGAAAGTGTTAAAAGTCAGAAGTTCATTTGTGAACAGTATGAGGACATTAGGACAGGAATGCAGAGCATGATTAAACAGATAAAGGAGTTGGAAAAGAAAGTAGAGTGTTTAACAGATGCATGCAAAGAAAAGGATGATATAATTCATGAACAGGAAATAAGAATACAAGAACTTGAACAATATTCCAGAAATAGAAACATTTTGCTGCATGGTATTCCAGAGAAAGATGAGGAAGATGTTGAAGAAATAGCATGCAGAATTGCAGCAGAGCTGGATGTTCCATTGTGTAAAACGGAAATAGATGCAGCACACAGAGTTCCAACCAGGAAAGAAGGAGTACCCAAACCCATCATAATTCAGCTACCAAGGAAGAAGAGAGACTTAATGCTCACAAGAAGGAAAAGCAAGACCATCCTTAACTCCAAAGTTATTGGACCAACTGAAGGAGGGAAGGTACTTGTCACGGAGCAACTGTCCCCTTACATGGCTAATCTTCGCTGGGAGGCATGGAGACAGGCGGACATCAAAGGATGGAAGTATGTATGGGTGAAGCAGGGAAAGCTGTTCGCTAGAAAGGAAGAGAAAACTACTCCGGTAAGAATTCTTTCAAAAAAAGACATTGAAAAAATCCAGTAACTGGCTGAAAGTATCAATATTTAATTTTACTCTAGTGTATCTTAAATTTAGTTATGGATGTTAGTTACATTGATAGTTGTAGTTTATTACTAGACTCAAAGGTATACAATAATTGTGATGAATGGCTACAGATGACAAAGAAACAAGAAAGTGAAATGTCTCTACTTCATATGAATATAAGATCAATTAGGAAATATTGGGATCAGATGGTTATAATATTAAGACACAGCAGGCCACTGGTAGATGTGCTAATATTTAGTGAAATAAATGTAAATAATGAAATGGAAATTGAGCAGTATGAGTTAGAAGGATATAGTATGCATTATTCAATAAGAAATGTTTCTAGGGGTGGGGGAATAGTAATTTTTGTCAAGGAAGGGTTCATATTTAAAGAAAAGAAATGTATAACAAATCAATTTGAAAATCTATCAGGGGAAGTTTGGATTAATGGAACACTATATGGGATCATTATGGCAGTATACAGACCACCTGACTATAATCCAAAGGATTTTGTGGAGGAGTTAGATCTTCATTTACACAGTATGAATGCCAGAAACTTAATAATTATTGGGGACATGAACATAGATATTCTGAAAGACAGCAGAGTCACATCCTTGTACAATAATGTGCTAGCAGATCATCAGTTAGTTCATTGCATTAACAAGTTCACAAGGGAAGAATATCTAAATGGAAAACTAACACAATCCTGCATCGACCATGCATTGATTAGGAATGGGAAAAATGTAAGAGATTCTTCTGTAATTCAGACTAAAGTTTCTGATCATTATATAATAACTGTACAGATATCACATGATACTAGGTGTAATAAATATGTTCCAAGTGAAAGAGTTATAGATAACATACAGGAAAGGGTGAGTAAATCCATGTTAAGAACAGAAATAGAAATTATTGGAAAAGAAATAAATGAGAATATGAGTTCAGATGATATATACATGAAGATTTGCAATGCAGTTAACAAGGCAACTAATGAAACGAAGGATACAAAAACCCAGAAGAGAAGGAAAGACACTCAACCGTGGCTGACGGGTGCTATAATAGAAAAAATCAAAGAAAGGGACAGACTTTTCAAAAGATGGAAAAATGCATCAAATTTAAATCCAGAAAATAAGGAAAATTTAAGGAGGTTATATAAAAGAATGAGGAATGATATAATAGCTGATATTCATAAAGCAAAAAGAAAGTATTACAGATTGCAGTTTGGAAGTTGTAGAGGGGACATGAAGAAAACTTGGGAAGTATTAAATGATGTGCTAAAGACTAAAAAGAAATGGACAATAGAAGAAACGGTAAGACATTATTTAGGAAGGCAAGACTCACTAGAAAATATAGTTGATAACTTTTCAAAAACATTTTCAGAACAGCTAGATAAGGTAGTACATGAATGTAGGGTACAACGAAGACCATTACCTAATATAGAGAGACTTTCATCATTTTACCTACCACTAGCAAGTACAGCAGATATAGCAAACATAATTGAAGGAATGGACATAAATAAATCACCAGGCATGGATAAATTAACAGTTAAACATCTGAAAGATAACATAGACACAATAACACCAGTAATACAGAAGCTAGTCAATAAAATAATAGAGACAGGTATTTTCCCAAAGGATCTGAAGACTGCCATAGTGAGACCTATTTACAAGCAAGGTTCACATTTACAGTATGAAAACTATAGACAGATATCTATTCTTCAAACTACAGGTAAAGTAGTTGAAAGATACATTGCTGATCACCTAATTTCATATTTAGAAAAATTTAAAATAATAGATGAACATCAATTTGCTTATCAAAAACACAAGGGTACAAGTAATCTGCTTGAGGAATTCTCCAATTTGATCAATGGGAAGCTAAATCAAGGTATGCACGTTTTAGCTATGTTTATTGATTTCTCAAAGGCATTTGATTCAATTTCCCATGAAAAAATTATTGCAGCCTTAAGCAAAATTGGGGTAAGAGGAACACCACTAAAAGTTTTTGAAAGTTATCTGACTGACCGAACGTATAGGGTAAAAATTGATAATATATATGGAGAAATAACTACTATTAAAAGAGGTGTTCCACAAGGAAGTATCTTAGGACCCATTTTGTACATTATTTTTGTCAATGATATAAGCTCATGTTTTAAAAACTGTAAATATTTCATGTATGCAGATGATAAACTAATTGTATCAGTACATAAAAACCCAAAAGTGGCAGAGAAGCATTTACAAATGGAGTACAACTACTTTCAAGAATGGTGCCATGATAAGGGTCTAATAATTAACACTTCAAAAACAAAAGTCTTGTACATTACTACACCAAAAATGCAAAGAGAAAACATTAAAATAACAGGCCATTCAGTTCAGTGCATTCATGATGGTGAACAAAAATCATGCAATTGTGACTATGTAATAGAGGAAGTTGATAACATGAAATATTTAGGTATAATAATAGATAGATATTTTTCATGGAAGCAACATATTAATAAGTTGTGTGAAAGACTGAGGCTAAGCTTGTTCAAAATGCAAATGGTTAAGTATATAATACCTCATGATAGCTTAAAAATGGTTTATCATTCACTTGTTGAGTCACTTATATCATATGGTGTAAGTGTATGGGGATCAGCTTCTGTTACAGACATAAACATGGTACAAATGTTACAAAATCGTATTGTCAAAGCATTCTTTTGGTATGAAAACACAGGAATATTTAGCTTAAGTGAGGATATATTAACAGGGATGTACCAGAAGGAAAGGTTCTTGAGAGTTAAACAACTTTATATATACAACATACTTAAAGAAAATTACTGGAAGCCTCAATATAGAATTGTAAATGAACATACACATGGAACAAGACTGAGGCATATAAGTTCTTTTCAGGTCATGAGGTACTACAACAAATATGGATCCAGAACACTGCAAGTTGTAGTTCCTAAATTTTTGAACAAGTTGCCCTCAGAATTGACACACTTGAAAACCAAATATCAACTAAAAAAACATGTGAAACTATGGATCATAGATAATAATATTACAGTTTAAATATTTGGTTATGAATGGAAAATGTACCAAAGACTTATCTATTTTGAGTGATACTTTCAGGGATTAAGAAAAACTCACACCACAGGACAAAATTACAATACTAATGTAAATATACATACTTTATTAATGTTGTAAACAGTAAGGATTGCAACAATGTATACAAATGTGAAACAACTACACCGGCAGATAAGCACATCAAGTGCTTTGCAGGTGTAAATAATTGCAAAGATAATGTATAATATCCTACTGCATATTTGCAAATGTATTTTAGATAAGTTATAAATAAATAAATAAAATAAATAAAATTATTATTATTATTATTATTATTATTATTATTATTATTATTATTATTATTATTATTAATATATTTCATCTACAATTATCGTGGTGCTGGGCAGTGAAAACTGGGTCGTTGGAGGGGGGGGGTGGGGAGGAGATGACGGCACAGCCCTCCCAGAGTAAAATGTCACGAACCGCCACTGCAGTTGGCGAATTCTTGTTTTATGTAAAGATTCGACATCTTCATTCCTCTTGGAGTAGCATAGTCGATTTAACCAAGGCCTCGACTTCCTTATAGGCGACTCTTGCTCTATAATCGCGTGTTTAATGATTTCTTCTATTCTTTCCAGTATTTTATCTATATTGCTGTCCTTAATTAGCTGTAATATAGCAGGTATTTCGACCCCGTTGTCATTAAGTTTGTCCATATCTAGCTTTCTCGACGATGTTCCCCGAGGTGCTTCTCTTTAAATTTCAGTTGTTATTGCGAATGTCATTTGCACTGGGATGTGTTTCCTTATGATTACTCCGTGCAAAGCTTTGGTTGTTTTCCCTTTTGGCTTTGAATGTTATTGAGTAAAAGGTGTATGCAACTGCTTCCATTCGGTCCTATGTATATCTGTTCATTTCTTTTATTGTGCAGAGTGAGTCCTTCTTCCTCCAAATGTTGAATAACAGTCCGCGCTTTTTCGTTCTGATATCCATCAATTCTGCAGTTGAAATCCCCACCCCCTAGAATAAGAGGTTTGTTGGCATCCACTTGTGTAAGTGCTGTGTTAATTTCTTGAATAATCTCGTATGACTCCCACTCTGGCTGAAAATATAAGCTGATTATCCGACAAAGTGTCGTTTCAACCACTAAGAGATTATATGTTTTATGTACTACTTTGAACGGGCACAGATCTGGGCTTAAAAGATATGAAATTCCCCCTTTAGGCCGCCCTCTATCTCCTTGAGATGCGAAGTTATGCACTGCATATTTTCCTTGCACATGCAGATAAGATGTTAGGAATGTTTCCGTCAGTATCACTATGTCATATGTACTAAACAATTTTTCAGTAACTACACTTAATACGCCGTTCAACCACTCAACATTCCATAAAATACACCTTAATTCACGAAATTTCACTGATTGATTGAAATTTAAAACTTTAATGAGAGCTGAGTTAGTCAACTCGAATCTGTCTGACTTTCCCCAGCTATTAAAATCGTAAGCGGCGAAAAATGATGCCTTCTGGCCAGAAATTTTCGTCATGTACCTTTTCTTTTTCAGAGAAAGGTACACCAAGTTTGAATGCTTTTTCTATATCCTTTGTTAGGCAAGCTGGTACATTCTATTACATCCCTAACTCCATTTTCATCCAAGTAAGATCTGATGTCCTCTTCAGTCGTCGACTGCTTAAATCTCCCCACATACATCCATGCTTTCCTCCTGCCGCGGATAGCCGTCCATTGCCTCTTTTCTTTCCCAACTGTTGTATTCTCCTTTTATACCTCATCTGTCCCTCTTGCGTTTCTCCATTGATTCTTCCGGTTAATACCGTACTATCCATTTTCCTATTTTCCAACCTGTTTTCGGATGATCCCTCTACAATGTTCTCTTACTTTTCCTTTCTCACTTGTTGCATCTTACTTCCATAACCTAACTGCCCCTCCGTGACTTTTCCAATGTTCCTTTCGATGTTTACAAAGCTAATCGATGCCCTATTTTCAAGATCATTTTCTGATGTTTTACTTTCCGCATTAGTGAGTTGAGTGACCGATGATCTGTCCTTATCCTTATCGTTCACTCTTTGAATCTGCGGAAATTCCTCAACTCCTATGACTGTTTTATGTAACGCTCCCGCATACGAAGCTTTCTCCTTTACTGTGTGTGTTAATGCCATATATTCCGCTTGTTGCAGTTGAGCTTCGAGTACCAGTGCCATTTTTTCCATCAACGTCTTGCTCATGTCATCAATCTTTTCTTGAAGCTATTTATGGGTTTTCTGGTGTTCGGTAATCATTTGACTTATTTCTTTATTTTCTGGAGATGTTTCGTTCATTCCAAACATGTTTAATAGAGATCGATATCTGCTGCACATCCATAGAAGGTTTCCCTTCTTTCCCTTTAAGGCGTTGAATTCCGTTGTCATCACGTAAGTGCATTCCTTGTGGTACTATGCCTTTCAATTCCCGTCACATTCTACTGCATTACAGTCATCCTCAAATTGTTGTTTACCTTGTGGGCATATCTGGTTCTCCTCTTGTTTACTCTGCATGTTGATCTGATTAATTAATTATTTTGTTATTCTTTAATTATTTTGTATTATTTATTAATTTTTGATGATGCGATTATCCAGCTTCGCACTTATTCCACTCGGCTTAATGTCCTGCCTACCTTCGCAGACGATAGACAGGGATCTACTTATTCCTTGATATATATTACGTTGTTATTGAATAATGGCAAAGTATCGAGAGCCAAAATGGCCTCCTCTTATCGGCATGTATAATTTAAAAATACCTGCCTATGAACTCCTTCTTACGGCACTTACTTTTATAGTAAATATACGTCATTGAACACCCACACTTTTACAACACAAATCACCATTAAAACCTTTTGGGCACAGCAAAATTCATCTCACAATCACTTGAAAACTCACTTCCGATCAGACGTACAGTATGTCTTTCACCACCGTTTTTTATTCAAAAGTTTAAAAAGGGAGAATACGCGGACATTAGACGTGGGGCCCGAGAAAATAAATTTACAGAGTGCGACAAGGTCTTGGTGTTTAACCCCAACGTAAACAAATTTTCAACCACATTTGGACCCACTCCTTTAAAAGTCGTCAAGAAGAATGGCAACGCTGTGACAGTAGAGACTTCGGATGGTAGACAAATAACTCGCAACTCTATCTTCTTCCGGCCTTTTCGTGAGCTGTTGTCTGAGGACGAGTCGGAGAGGGTGAAAGAGCAACCAGACGAACCAGAAGAAGAAGAACATTAACCAGAGAAGAAAGAAGAAGGGAGCCAAGAATCGGGACCGAGACGAAGTCAACGGGGGATTAAAACCCCGGGATTTTTGTCAGACTATGATTAAAAATAAAAAATAAAAAAGTAGTGATGTACTGCTCTATCGATATGTAGGAGATCGATGTGTGTGTTGTAAGATCAGGGAAAAGAAAATTGTTATTTATGCTTTGGATGACATTGCGACTGTCAATAAAGATATGGATTCTTTCGTTTAAATCGCTAATTATTCAGTACTTCAACCGTACCGGTTAAAGCAGTACAACGTCTCAATCGTCGCATTGTTTCCAATGATGGTGTTGGTTATGTCCCCACTGGATCAATTAAAATTATTTTTCGAGCCCAAAAGTTGCCTACACAAGTGTCTCTTTTCCAAGTCTACTTGCATGTTCAGTCTTTCATTTTTTCCCCTGTACTCTGCAGAAAATGCCTCCGATATGGTCATACACAGGCCCAATGTCGTGCACAGGTAGCACGCTGTGGGAAGTGCTCAATGGAGCACGCCACCGATCATTGTACATCTCAGATTGCAAAATGTGTGTATTGCAAAGGCCCGCATCCAACGGGAGCAATAACTTGTCCGGAACACCAATACCAACAAGAGATAAAGAAGGTCATGAGCACGGAACATATCTCATTTCAAGATGCTAAGAACAAGACTTCCCTCCCTCATTATCATCCGTCTCAACACCCCAGGATTCCCCCCCCCCCCCTGGTACCAGAACAAGTCTCTTCTTCCCCTGTTCAAGATTTTTCTAGAAAACGTAAATTTACACAAGTAATCCAGAAATCTGCCCCTCCGCCTTTGACTCCGGGTTATGATAGAACTGGTTATCTTGCCTTGGTACGCCCTGACCCTGGTTCTACGGGCCGGGTTCCATTTGCTTCTCCTCCGCCTGCTACAACATCATCTGGAATATATTATTATTTATCAAATGTTGGTAGCTATATAAGTGACCATAATATATTAATATTTGATATTCTTTTGCCAAATTCTAAATCTCCATCACAATCGCTTGAACTGAAAAGGCTGAAAGCAACTAATATAGACCAAAATAATGATAGACCTGAAAGTAGTAATATCACTGAACATAACACAAAAGTCATAAACAACACTACTAGTAGAATTGACATAATGTATAATTCCTTTATTGACCAGCTACCGCTTGGTACACAAAAACAGAAAGCACAAAATCATCAATCACAAAGAACTGGTAGCTTGTCATGGATATCTTCTGAACTTCTCAGCCTTATTAAGCGACGTGACATTTTACATGCAAAACTTAAAAATCCCAGCCTAAAGAATAACATCAATCTCAATCAGGAATATCGCAGGTGTAGAAATAATGTGACAAATCTAAAAAGGAGCTTAAAAAACAAATATTACTCTGAAAAATTTACAATTCATAACAAGAACCCAAAGGAAACGTGGAAAATAATCAATGAAATCATACATAACAGAAAAACAACAAAAGGCGATAATTGTACATTTCTAGAAATAGATAACAAGATAATTACAGACAGTCAGGAAATATGTGAATCATTAAATTTATATTTTACAAATATTGCTAAAACCCTGGCTACAGCAATCCCTCCCCAGAGCACTGAAACACTTGCAGTTCCTAGTTACTTGAACTCATTTTACCTATATCCAACTGATGAAACAGAAGTAAGATCTATAATATCAAATCTAAAAAGCAAGAGTAGCTGTGGGCAGGATGGTATAACTGCCAACTTTCTAAAAGAATTCCAGGATTCTTTAAGTGGGATGCTAACAGATATCATTAACGAATCCTTGGCATCTGGTACATTACCTAGTGAGCTAAAAGTAGCTAAAGTAGTTCCTGTCTTCAAGGGTGGGGACGGGAGGAATCCTAGTAACTACAGGCCTATCTGTATTCTTTCCATAATCTCCAAAATATTAGAAACTATTGTTAAAAAGAGACTTCTCACTTTTTTAAACAAAAATAATTTCTTTTACAATGCACAATATGGCTTTCGTGAGAACTCTAACACTGAAATAGCAACCGTAGATCTCATAAATATGCTGCAAGAGTCAATAGATTTTAATAGTTTTGCTGGTGGGTTGTTTATAGATCTAAAGAAGGCCTTTGATACAGTAGACCATGAAAGACTGTTAGCTAAATTAGAGAGAGCAGGAGTTCGTGGTGTTGCATTGAAGTGGTTTGATAGTTATCTGTCCGATAGAAAACAGTATGTAGTGCTGAATAACTGTAGGAGCTCAGCAATTAGGGTAACCCATGGCGTTCCACAAGGGTCAGTATTAGGGCCGATTCTCTTCCTAGTCTACATCAATGATATTGCAACTTGCCGCTTGAAAGGACGTATCACACTGTATGCCGACGACACAAACTTGTTCCATACTGGTAGTAATATAGACTCCATTGTTAAGGATATGCAGGAAGACCTCAATACTCTGTGCTTTTGGTTTCAAGCAAATAAATTAACTATTAATGTGCAAAAGATAATTATATGATAATGACAAAACAAGGTCAGAATGAAATCCCACACAGTAAAATATATATGCAGAATACTGAAATAAAACTAGTTAGAACTGTCAAATATCTTGGGTTGGTGATTGATAGGAACTTGAACTGGACAGACCATGTTGAATACATTACTAAAAAGATCACACCTTTTGCAGGAATTTTAAAGAAACTTAGTTATCTTGTCCCACAACATCTTCTAAAACACATCTACTACTCTTTAATTCATAGTCACCTACAATATTTGAATGTAATCTCGATGCGCTGTAAGAAGTCCGACTTGAATGAGCTAATGGTAGTACAAAATAGAGCTGTTAGAAATATACTTAATCTTCCCTACTTAACACCAATAAAATATCTATACCTAAGTGCTAAAATACCACCCCTAAGCATGAGTGCAGAATTCAATACAGCTGTACTCATGTATAAAATAAAACATAAATTTATACAACACAACACTAAATATACTCTGAATTCTGACAACCATCCGTATAGTACTAGGCATGCAAATGACTTTGCCTTATACAATGTTTGCTCTTATAAATATGGTATAAACAGCTTGAAGTTCTCTGCGATCCAGTTATTTAATAACATCCCTGTGGAGATAAAAACAGCACCAACTTTGGCAAAATTCAAACAAAGAGTCAAGCATTATTTTTGGGAAAGGTACAGTGCTGTTTAAATCAAAATATCAGATGTCATTTAAGGCATTCTCCAAAACAATCTTGCAAACTGTCCGGAACTATTCTTGTACCTCTACAACTTTTATGTTATGTAAATTTAAATACTCTGTAATCTGTTCTTGTACATCTGCAACTCTGTGTTATGTATATATACTATAAATACTCTGTAATCAATTCCTGTACGTCTGCAACTTTTGTGTTATGTAATTGTAAATAATCTGAAATCTATTCTTGTACTTCAGCAACTCTTATGTAAATGAAAATATTCCATAATCCATTCTTGTACTTTTGCAACTTTCATGTTACGTAAATGTAAATACAGTCAGAAATAATTCTCTGTAATCCTCATATTGATGATGTACATATTTTATATATTGTATGTGTTTATATGTTCAACCATTTACTAATTATCTTATATACACAAACTATATTTTGATGTGTAAGTGCCCGCCAGTATGTAATGTCCTGTACAATTTCTATGTATGAGCCTGCAGGCTCGTTGGAATTAATTGAAATAAATAAATGAATGAATGAATGAATGAATGAATGAATGAATGAATCTTCTCTTCCCACAGCATCACCTCCCTCTACTTCGGGTCCTAGTTACCCGCCCCGATCCCACGACTCGCAACTGTTAATGCAAAGAAATCAAGTACATCAAGAAATCCAACAAATCTTATTCTTGCTTCTTCAGAATGTGGGAGGAGAGTCTCCCATTTCACCGGTAATTTATCAACTACGAGATCGCATCGCTCATATCCTTACCCTATATGATACGCGTTTTGCAGTGGAACGCTAGAAGTCTTTTTCATAAAAAACATGAACTTCAACTATTAATTCAGGAAACATGTGCTAACATCATTATAATACAAGAAACGTGGTTTTATGCAGACACCCTTTTTCATCTTCCTGATTTTCGTGTCGAACGCCATTTTTATTCATAAGTCTATTCCATATGTCCCCTTTCCTCTGACGCGTTGCATTCCAAATACTCTTGCTTTAGGTATTATCGTGCGAAATATATATTTCATCAATGTGTATTGTCCTCCTGATGTTTATATCTCTACCTCTCACTGGTCCCACTTCCTTACCCAATTTGATTCCATTGACAATGTTTTTCTCTTTGGTGATTTTAATTGTTCCCATACTGCCTGGGGTAGTTCTAAAGATACATCTAAAGGGACAAATTTTCTTACGGCAACTCAATCCCATCACTTTACCCTTTTAAATGACGGGTCCCCAACTCGACTCACCCCTCCTGGTTCACCCCCTAGTTCTGTTGATCTTTCGCTCTGCCATGACCACATGACTCCTAATACCGTGTGGCATATACTCCGTGACACTCATCTGAGTGATCATTTCCCTATTCTTATTTCTTTTGGTGTTTGTAAACCACCCTTTTCCTCATCCCCACCCTCTCAGCTCAGTAATATTCGGTCTTACCGAAATTTTGATAAACAATCGTATTGTAGTTTCCTTCACACCCATTTCCTTCAATACACGCCCAATACCTTAAGACTATCCTACCCTACGCATTCTCTCCTCATATGTTGAGACTTTCCATCCATTCAAATTTATCCCCTCCCTCTGTCCCCGTCCTTATCAGAAAATATATTGGTGGGACGACGAATGTCACAAGTTAATACTGCGGCGAACAGCTTTATTTAAATTGTATCGTAAGAATATGACGCTAGCTAATTATTTAACATTGTAACGTCATAATGCATGTATCAAACGCATATTTAAGGCAAAGAGACGCGAGTCTTGGAAGGCCTTCATCTCCTCTCTTAATCATCGCGTATCTGCAACATCCCTTTGGAACGCCATTCGCGCACTCACCCGTGTTACTTCTGTACACCCTGCGCATTCGATTATTCTGCCTAATGTCCTTCTTTCTTTTCTATATACTATCACACCTGACTTCACAATTTCGCCTCGCTTTTCTTCCTTCCGTCCCATATCCCCCCAATTTTCTGTTTTACTTCAACCCATCCAACTGTCCGAATTACAGTCCGTTTTACAAGTAGTTCGTAGTTCATCTCCTGGTCCTGATAGTATCACTTACACTATGCTCCGACTTTTACCCCTTACCGGTCTTCTTGTTTTACTTTCTCTTTTTAATAATATCCTTCTCACCTTACAGGTACCGGCACAGTGGAACAACTTTCATTTAGTCCCAATTCTTAAACCTGGGAAAGATCCCTCTTCTCCTTTAAGTTATCGTGGCATTGTTTTAAGTTCCTGTGTTAGGAAACTTTTTCAAAAAATTCTACTACGGCGACTTTTCTGGGTCATGGAGAAACATCAGATCCTTCCTAAATATCAGTATGCCTCTTTTAAAGGACGTAGCACACAAGATCCACTCAATATTTTGTTGACTGATCTCCTACTAGCTAGACATCGTAAACATGGCACTATTACTGTTTTTCTTTATATTCAAGGAGCTTATGATTCCGTTCCTTTACACCTATTATGGTCTTGCCTTGATTCGCTTGGCTTTCCCTCTGCTTTTATTTCTCTATTAGAACGCCTATATACTTCTCGTACTCTCATTCTTAAATCCCCCTACCCTCCGTTTCCAGGAAGACACGTTTCGCATGGAATCCCACAGTGTGATATACTAAGCGGTATCCTATTTGCGCTTTATACGCGAGATTTAGAACGTATAATTACAAAGAACACACGAGTTTTAGCTTACGCAGACGACTATGTTTTATACGTATCACATGATAGTGTTGATGTGTGTAGGAGAAAAATAGAGTGTGTCCTTCATGAGGTTGCTCTCTGGTTACATGAACATGGCTTCTCACTCTCGCCTTCCAAATGTGCTGCAATCCTATTTACCCATACTCGCGCACCTAACCGTTCTCCTCTCCTTCTTGATCGTCTTACCATCCCCTTTGTTAATCAGCATCCCTACCTTGGAGTCATATTGGACCACAAATTATCATGGACTCCTTATGTGGTCTCTCTTCAACGTAAAACTGATCGTTTTATTTCTATATTACGTACGATCACCCGTCGAAGTTGGGGCGCTGACCCCGTTACAGCTATTCTCCTTTACAGAGCAACTATTCGATCCTTACTAGATTATTGTGCTCTTTTTATCGACACCGCTTCTGCTACTACCCTTGCACGTTTAAATACAATACAATACCGCGCACTACGTGTCTGTTTAGGAGCACTTAAAACTACACCAACCAATGCCTTATTAATAGAAGCCGGTGAACAGCCTTTAAACATTCGGGGACAGACCATAGCCGCTAAGTATGTCCTCAAACATTTTACTGTCACCCGGTCTCAGCTTATACCCAAGCTACGACTTTTACATTCTTATTATTCTTCCAAATCTCCCCGTGGAAACCGTGTCCCTGCTTTATATACCGCATTTCGTTCTCTTATACCAAGAGAATTTGAGCTCCTCCGTTTACCCACATTGCCTTTATACTCTATCCCTTATGACAGTCAGTCCTTTTGTCCTCAAGTAATTATATCTTCTTCTGAATCATTTTCTTGTCTAACACATTCTACTCCTCTTTCCCCTCTTGCAACTAAACGTATTCGACTTTCCCTCTACATAAGGGAAGTAAGTATTTTTACTGACGGATCAAAATCAGCACACGGCGTTGGAGCAGCCTTTTATATCCCCCAACCGTATACTCTCTCTGAGTTTTCCCTCCCTTCTGCCTTTTCTGTTTTACCGCCGAATTGTTTGCTATTCGACAAGCCCTCATTACCATCAGGTCACATGCTTATGATAAGGTTACGATTTTCACGGATGCACAAAATGTTCTGCATGCCTTATGCTCGCCTCTCTCTTCCCCTAATTGGTACTTATATAGCGTTAAGTATCTCTTATATATCCTTACTCGTTCTGGTGTTTATATAACGCTAGTTTGGGTTCCCAGTCACTCTGGTATCATGGGGAATGAGACTGCTGTTCAGGCAGCTAAACGAGCATCACAACAATCCCCCCCTCTTTTTCTTGCAATCCCCCCTTCTGATCTCATTCATGAAGTGCGGGATATAGCATATCGACATTGGCAGTCCGATTGGAATGAAACGTCACGAGAAAAGGGATGTTTTTATCATCAATTACAACCTGTTATTCCTCTTAAACCGTGGTTTTATTATGGTACGTACTCTCGGCGCCATATCACATCTCTTATCCGTCTACGTTTTAATCATGCCCTTACTCCCCAATATAAAAATCGTTTTCATCTTCCTCCCCCAAATTCCTGTGCTTGTGGCTTGTCTGATACTGACAGTAATCACCTTCTGTTACAATGTCCTGCTTTTGATGTTCCCCGCCAGCGCTTCCTATCCTCTTTGCTCAACATGGGCATCCCCTTCCCCACAAGTATTTCGTGTTTATTATCCTCTCTAACTCCTACTCTTGTGAACAGCATAAATCAGTTTCTTGATGATGCACATATTATATTATAATCCTCTGACAGTCTCTTTATACTCACTCTTCCATTGCAAAATGTTTATCATAATTTTGGTAGGATATAAATCTCTTTACCCTCTGTCTATATGTTACCATCGTTTCTTGTGTGACTCCTATGGTATGTTTTTCCTATCAATTACATTTTAAAGTACAATACGAGTGATACATGTGTCAGTGTTAAAGTAATTAATGTTTTCGTGACTGGACGATAACACATGAGTCCAACCACACCTTTCAAGAAGAAGAAGAAGAAGAAGAAGAAGAAGCTAATTATTCAGTACAGATGTGTAGTTCGCACAAGGTTATGTTTGTTTCCATTGTGTTTAGAGGATAGGATAAGTATAAAGTATGTACGTAGTCATATTGTCCGATAGTGTTAGAGGTGTAAATAATTTTGCATAACACAAAGTATATTGTTGTGCTTGCAAACTTGATCGCTCGTGCTGCGTACTTGGTTGCAGATTAAATTATACTGTTGCAGATACAGTATTAAGTTTTTAAATTCCCTGAAAAATAGGTAAGGAATATACATCGGAAAATTACGTCAAAGGCCAAACCGTTCAAAGTATGTAACCACGATTGGTGGTTGAGAAGCGTCTCTTTCCAGCAGAAAGTGGTAGTGTTTTAGGGAGACAAGCTGAATTTTGCTAAGATTTTGTCTGCTTTTGATAACCTCAGAACAAACTCCTGGTTCCACTTGACGTGGATGTTAGTGCTCTTTTTATCAGGGAACACGATGATGGTAGATTTTACTATACCTTGTCAAGGAATGTCTGCTTCGAAATGCCGAGTACCTTGAATGTGAAGGTGTTTTATAAGAGAATAGGTGTGTGCCAACCGAGACCTTCTGTAGATGGGATAAGCTGTACAATTTTGCGAGTCAGTTTACAATTACGAACATCTTTCCTCTTCTAATAGGATATTTTCACAATTGGCTTTACGTCGCACCGACACAGATAGGTTTTTTGGCGATGATGGGGTAGGAAAGTCCTAGGATTGGGGAGGAAGCGGCCGTGGCATTGAAGAAGGTATAGCCCCAGCATTTTCCTGGTATAAAAATTGTATATCATGGAAACAATCTTCAGGCCTGCCGACAGTGGGGTTCTCGCCCGGTCCAATACGATTTATATCCTAGTGAATATTTTTGTGGAGGCCTGAATTCCTGATATTGATATGGATGTAGTAAGATGTAGGAAAATAACATTTGCTTTGGAATGATATTGCAATTATTAGTTTCAGCATAGGGCACAGGATCCACCAGAGCTTCTGATATGGACACCTAGAACTTCTCACACATATCCAGGAGTCTATTTGTTGACACAGAGAAGTAACATCATGTTTCTATCTCATCGCGCATATCTTTCATAGAATAAAATCATACGAATACTATTAAAGCTTACTCAAAATTTCACCAGGAATTATTTGTATCCCGCAGTTATTGAAAAGAATTTGGTCTATAACATAACAACGTCATAATTATAAGATTTCACAAAATGAGTGTAGTTATTTCTGAGGGCACTCTCCACTTTCTGAATGTAATACCTAAATAGTGGATTAACAGAAGCGTGTCCAACCTATTGCGTTGAATTGATGGATATCATCAAATCTCCCGCCATAGTGCACTTTAATATAATGAACGACATCATCCTTTATTACCGTGTCAGTGTAACCAGCTGTTTGTTAGATAAAATATGTCTATTGCATGCCATACTTACTTACATGTCTCGTTATGTCAGCGTTGGGTGTTATTCATATTTTAAACGATGCTAAGGTGATGCATTAACCTAACTAATACATTCGTTTGATATCCTCTTCTTGCTTATTGTGCATCATTTCAATTATTATGTACAAAGTAGATGGTATAGGCATTAATTTTGGGGTACCTGAAGGAAAGAAAACTAATATGCGAAACTTTCACATCGAAATGATGTTATTTAGATGACTCCCTAACCTTCAACAGTAGGCAGTTGCTCCCTCTATGTCGCCCACTCTTTTGGTTTTGATTTTACGGGCTGGCATATTGTAGTCGGTCTTGTTTCTTGTGATGCAGACCGGGCTGAAGGAATTCTCTCTGACGATACCCCTTTAGTGTTGTTACCATATGTGTTTTTAAGTGATGGAACATCACAACGTATTTTTGCTGACGCATTTAACTTCTGTGAACAGACAACACTGCGGACCGTGCTATGTGGAATCTCTTCAAAATAGTCCCACGTCCACGACTTACGTTTCTTTCGGACATCGTCTTAAAGTTGTCACGTAAAATTGGTCACAATTACTCATTGCGCATTCATATACCGATGAACCTAATTATGACGCGAATACTCTGTAGCATTGTAAAGAATTATTCACTTCGTCTAATTAATATCAGTGAACACAATCATTGGTCAAACGGATATTATATGGGGTGTCTAATAAATTATGAGTTGTAACGTTTTACAGTACCTTAGCTGTCATTTTCTGTACCCAGCCTACTCATCCGTGTTCATTGCCAGAGTGCTTACTGCGTTAAAATAGACCTCGGTAGAAATGAAGTGAATTAACGAACGAGTCGCTTGTGAACACGTATTTACGGAATGGGGAAGGCCCGTCAGTTGTTGACTATTCTCATACTCGTCAAAAAAATTCAGCTCCCGCTATCCGTAGGCCTGCGACACGCTGCTCTCCCCACAATGCGGGGACAACGGTTTCGTGACCTCTCGATATGTCTCGTGCCAGAAACAGTGCTTGCTCTAATCTAGAGAAATCTCGAGACTCCCCCAAGACCGCCCATCACTAGTTTCGGAAATCTTAACATTCAATACCGGTAAAGGGTTTATCACAACAACTTGTTTAGAAGTTTCTGCACTACCCGGCAACTGTATGTGGTTCTTATTTAAAACGGTAACTGGCGGTTGTTTGATTCACTCCACTGTCAGGGATCTTATTACACTACAGTTGACCGGGCGAGTTGGCCGTGCGCGTAGAGGCGTGCGGCTGTGAGCTTGCATCCGGGAGATAGTAGGTTCGAATCCCACTATCGGCAGCCCTGAAGATGGTTTTCCGTGGTTTTCCATTTTCACACCAGGCAAATGCTGGGGCTGTACCTTAATTAAGGCCACGGCCGATTCCTTCCAACTCCTAGGCCTTTCCTATCCCATCGTCGCCATAAGACCTGTCTGTGTCGGTGCGACGTAAAGCGCCTAGCAAAAAAACACTACAGTTGTTCGTTGTGTTCCCTGCTCATGTATCACATTGTTCATCCACAGGCACCACAGACACATATTCACCTAGCATTCTCTTTACAAATCTGTTTAACTCACCTCCTGAGACGATGTTTCTTTCTTCAGCTCCTCCTTACGATTTCTTACTCGAATACTTGATAAGTATTTTCTATCCATTTTATGTTACGTTATTATAAACTACGGGCACAGAACATGAAACTTCCCCGACTAACACACATGCAAACCAGACAGGAACATAAACTACATGGACTGGAAATGCATGGTCGATAGACAAGGACAATTGAACACGAATTACTGTGGTATGAGACTCCGCTTCGAGGTGTTAGTGATCGGGAAGCATCGATAATTCAACTGGAAGGTTATGGGATTTTAAAAGAAGACAGTTCAGCAGGTAATTAGACCTTTTAAAAAATAATGACGCATTTACAGGTGGGTGACGATGGGGCCGCCCCCCTCCGCAGCTACGGCTGCTGCAGGGTCCAATCGGCCATGAATGGGGAGACATACCAAAACACATCATCTCGATCCTTATGAAGTTATCTGTATACGAGTAAAGTTTGATGGACAGAACAGATCACAATCATCATGCTTCCGCTGTGGGATAGGGAAAGGAATGTGATAGTCAAGCGTCAAGGTTACTGACTTCTCATCTAAATGGCCACGGTTCAAGTCCAGGCCGACTCAAATGGGATTTTTGAAATACAATCATGCATCATCGGAACCACGTGAACCTAGATGTCCCGTGAATAGACAACGATATTAACTGTCATGTAATTTAATACTACAAATTTGCTTAACTTTGCACATATTTACACGAAAGCATTATCAACATATAACTTGCCTCTAGCGTCCTGATAATTTACGTAGCTTGCATTTTGTCGAAACCCAACATAAGTAGAAGAGCAGTAGGGATTCTGAATCATAGCGTCAGCATATTTACTGCTGCGTCAGCCCCCAAGGACATCGACCCGCCCAAGGTCATTGAGCCCATGACATCATGACCACGTGCTCTTGTTGGTAAACAAAGCCACGTGCTTGGCCACGTGCTTTTTCGACAGCTGTCATCTTGACGGACGCTAACCTCCCTTTTATGGACAACAGAGCACCGCTAATCTTAGTGCTGCCATCTTGACGGTGCTAAATGTATAACTGTTGCCACCTTATGCGTATAGGGGCGCGGAATTTGAAATCCACATGATTTTTTGACATCTGTCAAGATGACAGCTATCATTTTTAACCACGTGTGTGTGGGATTTTAAACAACAGAACGTCGGTAACCTCAGTGCTGCCATCTTGAGGGGTAAACCTGACAGTTGCCACCATATTCATGTGGTGGTGCAAATTTCAAATACACGTGCTTTATTGACATGTGTCAAGATGACAGCTGCAATCTTTAACCACGTGGGCGCGGAATTTTAAACAACAGAACGTCGCCTACCTCACTGCTGCCATCTTGACAGACCCTAACCTAATTGCTGTCATCTTATGCACCTGGTGGCGCGCAATTTAAAATCCACGTGCTTTTCTACATCTCTCTAGATGACAGCTGCCATCTTTAACCACGTGGGCGCGGAATTTTAAACAAGTAAACTTGGCTAAACTCTGTGCTGCCACCTTGACGGGGCTAAACCTCATTGCTGGTGGCGGGCAATTCAAAATCCACGTGCTTTTTGACACAGCTGCCATCTTTAACCACGTGGGCATGGATTTTTAGACAAGTGAGCATGTCTTACCTCAGTGCTGCCATCTTGACGGAGATAAACCTCACTGCTACCACCTTATGCACGTAGTGGCGCGGAATTTAAATGATCTTGACTGGACTTAGCCATGCCGTGGAAGTTGAGGACATAGCCAGGGGCCTAACTACAGGCAAGCTATCCTTCTCGACATACCGCTTCTTATAGCAGGCTGCCCTTCTTGACATACCATCATCATATAGCAAGCTCCCCTTCTCGACATATCACCATATTAGAGCCAACTGTCCTTCTCGACTTACCTACCATATTATAGCCAGCTGGCCTTCTTGATATACCATCATCTTAGAGCATATAGATTTATGACATGCTGCCCTTCTCGACATTCCACCATCTGAAGGCAAGCTGCCTTTCTTGACATACTACCATGTTAGAGAACATGGTTTTAATGCAAGCTGCCCTTCTCAACACTCTCAGACCCTAACCTTACTGCTATTATCTAAACTACGTTGTCCACAGAATTTGAAAATGCAACAGCTTCCTCCTCCTCCTCCCCCCTCCTCCTTTATCTTTTGGATTGAGGAGGGAGCGTTAGGAGGAGAAAGATGCGGTTAGGAGAAAGTAATACTCTTTTCGATTGCAATCAGCACACAAAAATATTGTTGAATAAGCAAATTCTGTATGTCACCATCCGGCAAAGCAAAACAGGTTCAATCCAGTTACAGAATGCAATTATTATTATTATTATTACAAGATATTAGAATCATTCCGTATTGACGGTTTTCACTTTACAATGGCGAAAAATGAAAGTATCCTCCTAATCAATACATCATATATATATTCCGTCATGAGACGGAGTAAACAAGATCAGACATGTTTCGGCTCGTTTGAGCCATCTTCAGTGAAAAAAATTAGGGGGGTTGGAATAATTTACATAATATGAGTTGAAAAAATGCTAAAAACATAATGAAAGCGTAAATGAAAAAAACAAACAAAAGAGAGCCTATACGGAAACAAAATTAGCCCAAATATACAATATTTACATCAATATGCAAAGCAAAAAACAACTTGTGACAAAATTCAGTGAAACAGGTGTTAATTTGAAATAATAATTGATACTAAAAACTGCGTTAACCTAAGAAACAAGGGAATGAGAAAACAAATGATGTAGATGGAAATGAATAATAGTAGCACATGGTGAGGTTGTGGACCTCATAGTTTACAAATTATTGGTTTATAAAAATCACAAAACAGTTTGAAATCGCTGTCAAATCATCTTAGTGGAAACCCATCACATCAAATTGGTCAGGAGGAGAGCGGGAGCAAACATTTTGAGGGAAACCAAGCCTGAATTAACCTGCAGGCGAAAAGCCTGTGATAAGGAGAAAAACACCATGAAATCGAAGGCTTTAGAAATATCAGCATTCTCAATATCTTCTCAATTTGGCGGTCCCTTTCTTCATTATTGTTTCATAATGTTGGCTGGTGTTTTGCCTTATTATAGAGGGGTCGGAAGAGCCCCATATAAAAATATGAGAAGCTGTGTTAGGTAGAAGACAGATGTATAGTAAATTGTATTAATCTAGTGGAAACCGTCAATGAAGTTCCAATGGTGTGCAGTAGGTGGTGTCCTCTCTAGTGGCCTGGCAAAAATACAGAATTGACAAGCTAATGCGGTATGTCTTCATCCAAGAAGAGAAAACGTGATGGCTATTAGTGTTCAGAAAAAAAAGACTTATAACGCAAACAAAATAGTTACTGTGCTGTATGTCTCCATTCGACAAGATAAGTTCAATCCTGTTACAATTAGCATATAATATAATTGATTATAGAACAAGAGAAAACATATTGACTACTAGTGTTTAGAACAGATAAAGCTTATAACGCAAACACAATAGTTACTGTGTTGTATGTCTCCATTCGACAAGACAAGTTCAATCCTGTTACAATTAGCATACACTAGAATCATACACTAGAACTGATTGCAGAACAAGAGAAAACATGTTGACTATTGTGTTTAAAACAGAAAAGACTTATAAACGCAAACACAATAATTACTGTGCTGTATGTCTCTATTCGACAAGACAAGTTCAATCCTGTTACAATTAGCATACACTAGAATCATACACTAGAACTGATTGCAGAACAAGAGAAAACATGTTGACTATTGTGTTTAAAATAGAAAAGACTTATAAAGCAAACACAATAATTACTGTGTTGTATGTCTCTATTCGACAAGACAAGTTCAATCCTTTTACAATTAAGCACATTCTAGAGTTGATTGTAGAACAAGCTAACGTTGTATGCCTTCATCCGACATGACAAAACATATTTACTATTAGTGTTCAGAACAGAAAATCTTATAACGCAATCACAATGGTTTCTGCACTGTATTTAAAACAATAATCACCACCATTAACATCACAGCTTGAACCGACTATCTTGCAATCTAGAGGCTAACATGTCGCAAATATTCAGGTGGTGGTGGTGGTGGTGATTATTGTTTTAAGAGGAAGTACAACTAGGCAACCATCCTCTATATAACACTAATTAGAAGGAAAAATGGAAGGGATCCGACACTTCGAAAAATGAAGATATCGGCCAAAGGAAGACAAGGGCCACGAAGGGCGTGAAAATGAAAGACTCCCTAGCCCTCGCAATCCTAATAGCGTCGGGGTCGGAAAAGAACAAGAGTTGACCAAGAGAGGTCGGATAGCATAGTTGAAAGTGAGGAGCCTGGCACAAGTAAGTGGAAGCAATGCCAGGACTCAGCTAAGGGCCCCGTGGTTGCCAACCCACGCTCCAAAGGTCAGAGCCTCTGGAGCCCCTTTTAGTCGCCTCTTACGACAGGCAGGGGATACCGTGGGTGTTACTCTACCGCCTCCACCCACAGGGGGACGCAAATATTCATACACTTACCTTTGAAGAAAAACATTTCTCTTAAAACCAATCACTATTGCAGTTTAAACCGTGTATCTTGCGTTCCGGAGGCTAACACGATATACCTACGTATCAAAGATTGTCAGCAGTTGACTATACCAGTGGCGGCTGGTCGTATCTGAGGCTGGGTGTTGCACCAAAATTTTCAATGTTGCAATTTTAAATGAGAATCTAATAGAAATAACAAGAATCCCTAGTATCCGTTTGTAATGAACCGCATTCATATTAAAATTGAAATATATCCAGCAATTAAAACACAGGAAATAAAAGTATAACTACAGTTATTCTTACCTCACTTGAATTGAAAATTCGCCCTCCTGTTTTTCATTGATGCAAATTTGTCAGTCACCCGTTGATTGAAGTCTGCGATTTCAATCAGCAGATCTCTTTCTATAGAAAGCATCGCACAGGCCGACAATCCTTCCTGGATAATAGAGTTCCTTAAGGAAGTTCTTATTTTATTCAAAGTAGAAAACATCTTTCTGCTTCGACAGACGTCATAGGGATTGTAAGAATTAAAGTTCAGCAGTTTCAAGCACTCAGTTCAGTGAACGTCCTCTCTAGGTTGTTGGTTATTATAAACTCTGCTAAACTAACAGCACCCGACAATGATCTGAATTCTTGTGCTAAATAGGGGCTGCCTGGCCGAGGCGGTAAAGGCGTGCTCGGTTCGCCCGGAAGGACGTGGGTTCGAAAACCCGTCAGGAAGTCGTAAAATTTAAGAAACGAGATTTCCACTTCCGGAGGTGCATATGGCCCTGAGGTTCACTCAGCCTACACCAAAAATGAGTACAGGCTAATTCCTAGAGGCAAAGGTGGCCAGGCGTAGAGCTAACCACTCTACCCCATCATGTGCCGAGGTTAACAATGGTGGAAACCTTTACCTTCCACTCCTACAAGGCCTTCATGGCCTGTACGTAGGTGACTTTGCTTTGCTTTCTTGTGCTAAATAGATGGACGATAGTTCATGGCGTAGTTTCAGTTTGTCCAAAACCGTATACACTCTTTGTTGAAACTAAACTACACAAACACCGGCAGCTTTGTGACGAACTCTTACTCACAATTTAGAATCCATCAGTTTTAATAATAACGCACAGAAAAATTATCTAGAACCAAAACACTCAATCACCTGAAAACACACCAAGACCTGCACGTGATAAATGTAAACATAACGTCTACATTAACACCAACAACTCCATGTCGCAATAGTCCAGCCGTTTACCAACATGTGACAATGTTGGCACAAAGCTCGTTTTACGGTTGGCAGATGTATAACATGAAGTTTGATGAGAAAACGTTTCCTCCGAAAGTATATCCTCAAAACAAATTTTGGGATTTAATAAAAAGTTATGATTGCCCATGAAGTACCAATGTTGGTAACATTGTGAATGGTGCGGTGCAGCTTACCCTTACCCTAGTGGCATGGAAAAGAAATTACCGTTGCGAGTGGAGAGAAAGCAGAGTGGTGCAATCTAACGGGGACATTTGGAGTTGTTTTTCGATAGGGGACTTGCTGGTCTCATGCAACTCCCTAGGACAGAGGGGTGAAACTCTAATAGGGCTTTTGGTTCCAATCTGTAGGTAGCTTCAGGTAGTTTCAGTCTCTTTTTCTAGATGGCGCTGGAGGTCATTCATAACGTGTAAATAGTTATATACACGTTCTGTAGATGGCACGCAAGTAAGCATGAAATGAGCGTTGTTAATAATTAAAGGCAGTTTGTCTCCAAGTGAAGTATTTAAAGTATTTCAAGTCTAACCTCAATCAGTGGGCACTTCTCATAAATTAATTAGTCATAAAACGTCAAGCATTGTGGAGATAATATTGCTGTATTGCATCGAATTCGACTTTACCTAATCGATTAACCTTGTTCGAACTTATATCGATTTTAATCGATAGTTCCCATGATGCTACAGTATTTGTGTTGTTTGAATTCCAAGTACTCATATGCTTGTGATGTAAATCTTAGTTCCTTGTGCTTGTTTATTTGAAATATATCTTCGCCAGTCCTCCTGAAATCCTGTATTTCCTGTTTGAGTACACATCAGGGACTGAAAGCTGAATGGTTCTATTAATGTAGTTCTATATATTTCCTGTCTCAGTGCATTTAATTCTGTTATTTTTATTTTCATGTCGTACTTGGATATTGATGTGATACGCCATTGTCTTGCATATGGTGTGCTCTGTTGTCTTGCTTTCGAAGGGATTTCTTATTTGTTATAATATCAGCTTTTTAATGTGTCTATCATTCATTTGAAGTTAAAGCTGCTTTGAGGTGTGTGATTATGTTCTCAGTAACATAGTATGCCATACGAACTAGGGATATCAGATCATTATTTACAACGTAGTAAGTACTTGGAAATAAAAATATATGAATTACAATGTATTGGGCTTGGAAGTAGTAGAACTGCATTATTATCGCCGTTTGGCGGAGGGGGGGGGAGAGGGCGGGGGGCCGGGAAAGGAGGGGGGAGGAGCCGTTATCATACCCGGATGTGCGTCACTGCGCCGGATGTTAAATCTCCGCGCTATCTGTTGATAGTAATACTAAGGTATTGCACCAGAATGCACACTGTGGCGCTATCTCGGAAAAGAGACTAAAACTACTAGCGCCAAGTGGCTTGGAACCGAAATTTATCATTGAGTTTCATCTCTATTCTATTCTATCCTCTTTGCCCTAGGACCGATACTGGCGGGCTTGCTACCTGATGCTATACATCTAGGGATGGGTCCAGTCAGTTCATTTGCTTGAACGAGTTCATTCGATACCGTTCATCGCCTTGAGTCGTTCAAATGAACTAGTTCAAATGAACGAGGTAGTTCATAAGCTAGTTCGAAATGTATTGTCACGTGACCATTAACATGGCACGCCATTGGCCATTTTTGAACGAGCTTATTTTGTTGTTCAAATGAACGAGGTAGTTCATTTGTGCTCTCGCGGCATTTCGTTCAAATAAACGAAGTCGTTCAAACGAACGAAGTCGTTCAAATGAACGAGGTAGTTCATTTGTGCTGTCTTCATGGAAACGCTCTCGTGGCACGTCGTTCAAATCAACGAGGTAGTTTATTATGAGCTCTCTTGGCAACAGCACAAGCGGCGTGAGGAGAGGTAGTTTACCGTACCGCACGCGAGCTAGTACGTAAATTTTACAACAGATGGTACTTGCGTACGTCTTCGTCTTCCTTTAATTGAATGGCAAACCATACAGCCTTGACCCCACCCCACCTCCTACGTTGTTTAAAGCTCGGTGGTTTTAAGGGGCGTATGCATCAGCTGTTTGAGAGAGAAGAAGCTACTGTATTTACTGCCTTTATACACGGGAAAACATTGCACTAAGGTGATAATTGTTCTTTTTATCTGTTAAAGAGCTGAGAGGACGAACCGTATGAAACGTCCTGTTAATAAGGGATCTTCCTGAATAGCTAACTAATAAAATGTCAGATGTAAGTCCTTTAAGGCGTTTGCTGTATAAAACTAGAGTTTTGTCTTAGGCCTGACATTACACTAGGCTAATCAGAGTGGAATGTGTCAGGCCCTATCTACTGACGATGATAGGGTGTATGCACGTGAATTTATCAGAAGCCCATTAACTTTTGATATGCTCTATTGATATGAAAAATCTAATTCCCTCATCGATAAACATTCCCAGTAGTATAATGCAGGGATTCGGCCGCCGCCTCCTCCTCCTCCCGCCGCCTCCTCCGCCTCCTCCTCCGCCGCCGCCGCCCGCGGGAAATTTGAATTTTGGCGGGAAATTTGAATTTTGGCGCGAGATTTGAATTTGTAAACAAAGCCACGTGCTTTTTGACAGCTGTCATCGACAACAACGCATCGCTAACCTCAGTACTGCCATCTTGACGGGCCTAAACCTCACTAGTGCCAACTTAACCTAACTAGCATGAGGTAAACAAACCCACGTGTTTTTTGACAGCCACGTGCTTATTGACAGACAACAACGCATCGCTAACCTCAGTACTGCCATCTTGACGGGCCTAAACCTCAGTAGTGCCAACTTAACCTCACTAGCGCGAGGTAAACAAAGCCACGTGCTTTTTGACAGATTTGTAAACAAAGCCACGTGCTTTTTGACAGCTCGCATCAACAACGCATCGCAAACCTCAGTACTACCATCTTGACGGGCCTAAACCTCAGTAGTGCCAACTTAACCTAACTAGCATGAGGTAAACAAAGCCACGTGTTTTTTGACAGCCACATGCTTTTTGACAGATTTGTAAACAAAGCCACGTGCTTTTTGACAGACAACAACGCATCGCTAACCTCAGTACTGCCATCTTGACGGACCTAAACCTTAGTGGTACCAACTTAACCTAACTAGCGCGAGGTAAACAAAGCCACGTGCTTTTTGACAGCCACGTGCTTTTTTGACAGCTGTCATCCGCCATCTTTAAACTACAAAGCACTGTGCTGCCCTCTATATCGCAGTAGCTGTAAAATTCGTCACCTGTCATCGGCAGTGCTGCCATCTTGACGGGCCTAAACCTTAGTGCTACCAACTTAACCTCACTAGCTCGAGATAAACAAATCCACGTGCTTTTTGACAGCCACGTGCTTTTTTGGACAGCTGTCATCCGCCATCTTTGAGCACAGTGCTGCCCTCTTTAGCTACTTACCTTTGAAATGTGGTGGCGGATAATTTGAAAAATGCTTTTCGACAAGCAGCCATCTTTAATCCAGAGAGAACAGTGCTACCCTCTATGTGGTGGCGGCAAATTGAAAAATTCCACGTGCTCTTGTTTGAAAACAAACTCACGTGCTTTTTTGACAGTTGTCATCTGCCATCTTTAATCTATAGAGCACAGTGCTGCCCTCTTTAGTTTGAAATGTGGTGGCGGTAAATTCCACGTGCTCTTGTTTGGAAACAAAGCCATGTGCAGCTGTCATCCGCCATCTTTAATCAACAGAGCACCGTGCTGCTATCATGCGGGCAATTTCATCACCTATCACCCGCCATCTTTAATCTACAGAACACCGTGCTGCCCTCTTTATGGCTACTACCTTAAGCATGTAGTAGCGGGCAATTTGAAAAGTTCTGTTAGCTATCATCCACCATCTTTAATCAAGAGAGCACCGTGCTGCCATCTTTAGCTAGATACCTTTGAAATGTGGTGGCGGCAAATTGAAAAATTCCACGTGCTCTTGTTTGGAAACAAACTCACGTGCTTTTTTGTCAGCTACCATCCGCCATCTTTAATCAACAGAGCATAGTGCTGCCCTCTTTAGTTTGAAATGTGCTGGCGGCAAATTCCACATGCTCTTGTTTGGTAAACATAGCCACGTACTTTTTTGACAGCTGTCATCCGCCATCTTTAATCCAGAGAGCACCGTGCTGCCCTCTTTATCGTAGTAGATGTAAATTCGTCACCTGTCATACGCAGTGCTGCTATCTTTAGCTAGATACCTTTGAAATGTGGTGGTGGATAATTTAAAAAGAAAAATTCTTCAGCAGTCCTCTCTCGACGCTAATTGCATAAGATGGCGGCTATACATGACTCCTTAAGGGTGCTTACGCAAGATGGCTGCTATACACAGGTTCTTCTGAGACGCCCTTGGGATGCTTGCGCAAGATGGCGGTTATACAAGGCTCCTTATGAGACGCCCTAGTGATGCTTGCGCAAGATGGCGGTTGCTCTTATGAGGCGGCTTAAGGGTCCTTGCACAAGATGGCTAGAGACGCCCTAAGGATGCTTGCGCAAGATGGCGGACACAAGATGGCGGCTATACACGTCTCCTTATGAGACGTCTTAAGGGTGCTTGCGCAAGATGGCTGCTGCTCTTAGCTTAGAGGCTAACACGTCGTGCTAGTTCGATTCATTAAATTTGGGGCTTAAATGCAAAATGTTAAATATCTCGAAAGCGATGCATCGTAGAGCAAAACGGACAAAAAATTTTCTGCCCAGTACCTCGGTTCGCAGTACGAGGAACAAGAAAAACATAGTCTAATGATGAGATCAACGGTTCGGTTCCTACTTAGGCCCTTTAGCATTCGCTCTGTTTTAGCTTGTATTGAAGCAAGTCTTCGTAACATGATCAGGTTTAGCTATGGTAGAGAGTATAACGTGCCGTGCAGGTTCGATTCATTAAATTTGGGGCTTAAATGCAAAATGTTAAATATCTCGAAAACGGACAAAATTTTTCTACCTGATACCTAGGTTTGCAGTATCAGGAACATGATAGCATAAGAAAAACATAGTCTAATGATGAGATCGACGGTTCGATTCCTACTTAGGCCCTTTGGCATTGCCAGCTATCTATTTCTACAAGATCGTGACTATACATAGCTTCTTATGAGACAGCTTAAGAGCGCTTGCACAAGATGACTGCTGCTCTCATGAGACGCCCTAGGGGTGCTTGCGGGAGGTAGCAGCGACAAGACGATGACTATACACAGCTGCTTATGATACGGTCTAGAGGTGCTTACACAAGATGGTGGCTGCTCTGATGAAGAAAGCTAGCTTTGCATCGTGCGGGTATCTTTACAGCACTAAACCTCATACCTTTGAAATGTGGTGGCGGGCAATTTGAAAAATTCGACGTGCTTTTTCTTCACAGCAGCTATCTTTAAACAATAGCGGCTATACATAAGCTGTTAAGGCCTCCTCTTATGTCAAGGCATAGCTCTATCGAACAAGTTTAAACCTGCATCGGGATAGCTAGAGTAAGCATGTGCTGCAGTGATGACGTCATTATGCATGTTTAGACTTGCAAATCACTAAAGAAACATAACAAGACTAGAATCGAACACCGCACTCTATGCCGTTAACTTTATCATGTGATCGGAACATTGATTGAAGTGTTTAGAACACTAAATAAGTGATCAAGACTATAATAGAATACTGTACTCGATACAACATGTGTTTAGAACATGTCAGGGGATACCTTTGTTCTAAGAAGATTAGATTACCGCACATTCCTTGTAGGGCTAATAGGCTAAAGGGCTAATGGGCTAAAGGGCTAATGGGCTAAAGGGCTAAAGGGCTAAAGGGCTAATGGGCTAAAGGGCTAAAGGGCTAGGGCGCCTCTCCTCTCTTTATCCGGGCTTGAGACCGGCTCTACAACTAGAGGCAGAGTTAACACCCTAAGGAAGGGAGAATGTTGGGAAATAATCTATACGAATATAGCTACTCGATCGACTATATACTACAGATGGATGACTTAGGTGAGGGTAAGCGCTTACTTAATAATACCTACACGACGTAATTCATACTCTATTTCAAAAATATCTTCTTTGTACTGTGTGTAACCAGCATCATGATAGGCTCTTAGCAGTTGTAAACGTTTTACGAGTACGTTGGGGTCTTTACAGTAGCTTATATCTACATAGGGTAACAGAGGCTTGTTGTGAACTTTGAGTCTATATGCAGACAGTTGATGTGCAGGGACTTGTTTTGATGTAATACGTGCTTCAGCAGTAGCGTTTCTAGGTACAAACATAACTTGTTTCGATAGCGATGAAGCGTTGAAATTTCCTTCTTCTTTACCTTGCATCTCTTCTTGAGATGTTTGCACTTCGACAGAACGTGTAGTAGGCTTAGGAAATGAAGTAAAATCATCAAGCTGTAATGGCAATGAATTTTCTTCTTCTACTTTCCCTTTACTACTGTTTTGATCAACATCATTATCCTTATTATCATAATCATGATCTTGCCTCTCTTTATCTTGAAGTTTGTGCTCAGTAACAGAACTTGCAGCAGGCCTAGATAGCAAGGGAGAATTAAAAATCTCTCGCAGAGGTGTACTTTTTAAACATAAATCAGTGTTCGCTGGAATATGGTTGAGCTCTTTGTATTTTGTTCCCGATGAAGCTACATTACACGCGGCTTCATGACGTTGAGCGTTGTATGCGTCCTTCAACTCTCTTCTACAATGTTTGCATTGAAAAATCGTCCTACATGATATCTCATGACGTCTCCTGTGATAGCTTCGGGAAAATGCTTTTCCACACTCTTCGCAAATATACCTAGAAATAGGTTTTTCCATGACGGACTTTTATCTTCTGCTAACAGATTCTTCTTTAAATCTACTCGACATTTGTTACTCTCTACTTCGATGATGCGAACAGCTTAGCGATTAATAGTAAACTAACACAAAAGCGTATAACCAAGGTAGCAACAGTAAGGTTTAAGCCCATCAAGATGGCAAGAGTGAGGTTAGCGACGTTCTGCTGTTGGATTTTAAATTCCGCGCTATAACATGCATAAGGTGGCAGCCTTTAGGTTTACTGCCGTAAAGATGGCAGCAGTGAGGTTAGCGACGCTCTATTGTCCTTCAAAGTGAGGTTAGGGTTCGTCAAGAAGACAGCTGTCAAGAAAGCACGTGGCTGTGTTTACCAAACAAGAGCACGTGGTCGTGACGTCACGGTCACTTCATCAATCCTTAGCTCTACGTCGTTAAGAGCAGCATTAGGATTAGCTATGTTTAAAAAATCTTAGGAACAGAGCAGCAGTATGAATAGCTATGTTTTAAAGCGTGTAGACATCACCTATCGATTTTACATGCATCGACTCTCGTACTAAACTTCTTCCGCTAGATCATGCGGCTATCTTAGCATAACCTATACGCATGACCTTAAAGTACAATGAATAGTCATGTTTCAAAGCGTGTACGCATCAACTATCGATTTTGCATGTATCGAATCTCGTACTGAACTTCTTCAGGTAGATTGTGCTGGTATCTTTGCATGGACTTAAAGTACAAAGAATAGCCATGTTTCAAAGCGTGTACACAACACCTATGGATTTCGCATTCATCGTATCTCGTACTAAACTTTTTGCGCTAGATTGCGCTGCTATCTTAGCATAACCTATACCCATGAACTTAAAGTACAAAGAATAGCCATGTTTCAAAGCGTGTACATATTACTTATCGATTTTGCAAGCATCGACTCTCGTACTAAACTTCTTCCTCTAGATTGTGCTGCTATCTTAGCATAACCTATGTGCATGAACTTAAAGTACAAAGAATAATCATGTTTCAAAGCGTGTACAGATCACCCTGAACTTCCTCCGCTAGATTGTACTCCTATCTTAGCATAGCCTATACGCACGAACTTAAAGCACAAAAATAACGATGTTTAACAGCGTGTACACATCACCTATTGATTTTGCATGCATCGACTATTTTTTACCGCCAGAGTGTACAACGATCGCATATGTGTATTGCTAACGTATGTGTGTATAAAGGTAAAGCACAAAGAATAGCTATGCTTCAAAGCGTGTACACATCACCTATCAATTTTACATGCATCGACTATCGTACTAAACTTCTACCACTAGAGTGTACAACGTTCGCAATTGTGTGCTGCTACCTATGTGCGTGGACTTAAAGCACAAAGAATAGCGTGTACACAACACCAGTCAATTTTGCACGCATTAACTCTTGTATTAAACTTCTGCCACAACAGCGTGCGATCATCGCTTGTGTGTGCTGCAATCTTAACATAACCTATGTGCACGAAGTTAAAGCACAAAATATACCCAAGTTCAAAGCGTGTACACATCACCTATCGATTTTGCATGCATCGTCTTTCTTACTAAACTTTTCCACTAGAGCGTGCAACAACCTTATAAGTATGCTGCTAACTTAGTATAACTTATACGCATGAACTTAAAGCATAAAGAATAGCGATGTATAAAAATCTTGTCAACATAGCAGCAGCAGTAAGAATAGCAATGTTTTAAAAGCGTGTACGCATTGCCTATCGATTATACATGCATCAACTAGAGTACTAAACTTCTCCCGCTAGAGTGTGCTGCTATCTTAGCATAACCTATGTGCACGGATTTAAAGCACGAAGAATAGTTAAGTTTCAAAGCGTGTACACAACACCTATCGATTTTGCATGCATCAACTATCGTACTAAACACATCCCGCTAGAATGTACAACGTTCGCATGTGTTTGCTCTGCTACTTTAGCATGACCTATGCGAACGAACTTAAAGCACAAAGAATAGCGATCTTTGAAATTCTTGCGAACATAGTAGCAGTAAGAATAGCAAGGTTTAAAAGCGTGTACGTATCACCTTTTGATAATGCATGCATCTTCTACTAGAGCACGTGACCATCGCTTGTACGTGTGCTGCTATCTTAACATAACCTATGTGCACGAACGCATAAAAAATAGTTGTGAGTAAAAAATTTGTGAACATAGCAGAGTGTTTACTACGTAGGTGTAGACATTGAACATTGCATGCTGAAGCAGCATACTACGTGACCGTGACGTCACGACCACGTGCTCTTGTTTGGTAAACATAGCCACGTGCTTTCTTGACAGCTGTCTTCTTGACGAACTCTAACCTCACTTTGAAGGACAATAGAGCGTCGCTAACCTCACTGCTGCCATCTTTACGGCAGTAAACCTCAAGGCTGCCACTTTATGCATGTTATAGCGCGGAATTTAAAATCCAACAGCAGGACGTCGCTAACCTCACTCTTGCCATCTTGATGGGCTTAAACCTTACTGTTGCTACCTTGGTTATACGCTTTTGTGTTAGTTTACTATTAATCGCTAAGCTGTTCGCATCATCGAAGTAGAGAGTAACAAATGTCGAGTAGATTTAAAGAAGAATCTGTTAGCAGAAGATAAAAGTCCGTCATGGAAAAACCTATTTCTAGGTATATTTGCGAAGAGTGTGGAAAAGCATTTTCCCGAAGCTATCACAGGAGACGTCATGAGATATCATGTAGGACGATTTTTCAATGCAAACATTGTAGAAGAGAGTTCAAGAACGCATACAACGCTCAACGTCATGAAGCCGCGTGTAATGTAGCTTCATCGGGAACAAAATACAAAGAGCTCAACCATATTCCAGCGAACACTGATTTATGTTTAAAAAGTACACCTCTGCGAGAGATTTTTAATTCTCCCTTGCTATCTAGGCCTGCTGCAAGTTCTGTTACTGAGCACAAACTTCAAGATAAAGAGAGGCAAGATCATGATTATGATAATAAGGATAATGATGTTGATCAAAACAGTAGTAAAGGGAAAGTAGAAGAAGAAAATTCATTGCCATTACAGCTTGATGATTTTACTTCATTTCCTAAGCCTACTACACGTTCTGTCGAAGTGCAAACATCTCAAGAAGAGATGCAAGGTAAAGAAGAAGGAAATTTCAACGCTTCATCGCTATCGAAACAAGTTATGTTTGTACCTAGAAACGCTACTGCTGAAGCACGTATTACATCAAAACAAGTCCCTGCACATCAACTGTCTGCATATAGACTCAAAGTTCACAACAAGCCTCTGTTACCCTATGTAGATATAAGCTACTGTAAAAACCCCAACGTACTCGTAAAACGTTTACAACTGCTAAGAGCCTATCATGATGCTGGTTACACACAGTACAAAGAAGATATTTTTGAAATAGAGTATGAATTACGTCGTGTAGGTATTATTAAGCAAGCGCTTACCCTCACCTAAGTCATCCATCTGTAGTATATAGTCGATCGAGTAGCTATATTCGTATAGATTATTTCCCAACATTCTCCCTTCCTTAGGGTGTTAACTCCGCCTCTAGTTGTAGAGCCGGTCTCAAGCCCGGATAAAGAGAGGAGAGGCGCCCTAGCCCTTTAGCCCATTAGCCCATTAGCCCTTTAGCCCTTTAGCCCATTAGCCCTTTAGCCCATTAGCCCTTTAGCCTATTAGCCCTACAAGGAATGTGCGGTAATCTAATCTTCTTAGAACAAAGGTATCCCCTGACATGTTCTAAACACATGTTGTATCGAGTACAGTATTCTATTATAGTCTTGATCACTTATTTAGTGTTCTAAACACTTCAATCAATGTTCCGATCACATGATAAAGTTAACGGCATAGAGTGCGGTGTTCGATTCTAGTCTTGTTATGTTTCTTTAGTGATTTGCAAGTCTAAACATGCATAATGACGTCATCACTGCAGCACATGCTTACTCTAGCTATCCCGATGCAGGTTTAAACTTGTTCGATAGAGCTATGCCTTGATATAAGAGGAGGCCTTAACAGCTTATGTATAGCCGCTATTGTTTAAAGATAGCTGCTGTGAAGAAAAAGCACGTCGAATTTTTCAAATTGCCCGCCACCACATTTCAAAGGTATGAGGTTTAGTGCTGTAAAGATACCCGCACGATGCAAAGCTAGCTTTCTTCATCAGAGCAGCCACCATCTTGTGTAAGCACCTCTAGACCGTATCATAAGCAGCTGTGTATAGTCATCGTCTTGTCGCTGCTACCTCCCGCAAGCACCCCTAGGGCGTCTCATAAGAGCAGCAGTCATCTTGTGCAAGCGCTCTTAAGCTGTCTCATAAGAAGCTATGTATAGTCACGATCTTGTAGAAATAGATAGCTGGCAATGCCAAAGGGCCTAAGTAGGAATCGAACCGTCGATCTCATTATTAGACTATGTTTTTCTTATGCTATCATGTTCCTGATACTGCAAACCTAGGTATCAGGTAGAAAAATTTTGTCCGTTTTCGAGATATTTAACATTTTGCATTTAAGCCCCAAATTTAATGAATCGAACCTGCACGGCACGTTATACTCTCTACCATAGCTAAACCTGATCATGTTACGAAGACTTGCTTCAATACAAGCTAAAACAGAGCGAATGCTAAAGGGCCTAAGTAGGAACCGAACCGTTGATCTCATCATTAGACTATGTTTTTCTTGTTCCTCGTACTGCGAACCGAGGTACTGGGCAGAAAATTTTTTGTCCGTTTTGCTCTACGATGCATCGCTTTCGAGATATTTAACATTTTGCATTTAAGCCCCAAATTTAATGAATCGAACTAGCACGACGTGTTAGCCTCTAAGCTAAGAGCAGCAGCCATCTTGCGCAAGCACCCTTAAGACGTCTCATAAGGAGACGTGTATAGCCGCCATCTTGTGTCCGCCATCTTGCGCAAGCATCCTTAGGGCGTCTCTAGCCATCTTGTGCAAGGACCCTTAAGCCGCCTCATAAGAGCAACCGCCATCTTGCGCAAGCATCACTAGGGCGTCTCATAAGGAGCCTTGTATAACCGCCATCTTGCGCAAGCATCCCAAGGGCGTCTCAGAAGAACCTGTGTATAGCAGCCATCTTGCGTAAGCACCCTTAAGGAGTCATGTATAGCCGCCATCTTATGCAATTAGCGTCGAGAGAGGACTGCTGAAGAATTTTTCTTTTTAAATTATCCACCACCACATTTCAAAGGTATCTAGCTAAAGATAGCAGCACTGCGTATGACAGGTGACGAATTTACATCTACTACGATAAAGAGGGCAGCACGGTGCTCTCTGGATTAAAGATGGCGGATGACAGCTGTCAAAAAAGTACGTGGCTATGTTTACCAAACAAGAGCATGTGGAATTTGCCGCCAGCACATTTCAAACTAAAGAGGGCAGCACTATGCTCTGTTGATTAAAGATGGCGGATGGTAGCTGACAAAAAAGCACGTGAGTTTGTTTCCAAACAAGAGCACGTGGAATTTTTCAATTTGCCGCCACCACATTTCAAAGGTATCTAGCTAAAGATGGCAGCACGGTGCTCTCTTGATTAAAGATGGTGGATGATAGCTAACAGAACTTTTCAAATTGCCCGCTACTACATGCTTAAGGTAGTAGCCATAAAGAGGGCAGCACGGTGTTCTGTAGATTAAAGATGGCGGGTGATAGGTGATGAAATTGCCCGCATGATAGCAGCACGGTGCTCTGTTGATTAAAGATGGCGGATGACAGCTGCACATGGCTTTGTTTCCAAACAAGAGCACGTGGAATTTACCGCCACCACATTTCAAACTAAAGAGGGCAGCACTGTGCTCTATAGATTAAAGATGGCAGATGACAACTGTCAAAAAAGCACGTGAGTTTGTTTTCAAACAAGAGCACGTGGAATTTTTCAATTTGCCGCCACCACATAGAGGGTAGCACTGTTCTCTCTGGATTAAAGATGGCTGCTTGTCGAAAAGCATTTTTCAAATTATCCGCCACCACATTTCAAAGGTAAGTAGCTAAAGAGGGCAGCACTGTGCTCAAAGATGGCGGATGACAGCTGTCCAAAAAAGCACGTGGCTGTCAAAAAGCACGTGGATTTGTTTATCTCGAGCTAGTGAGGTTAAGTTGGTAGCACTAAGGTTTAGGCCCGTCAAGATGGCAGCACTGCCGATGACAGGTGACGAATTTTACAGCTACTGCGATATAGAGGGCAGCACAGTGCTTTGTAGTTTAAAGATGGCGGATGACAGCTGTCAAAAAAGCACGTGGCTGTCAAAAAGCACGTGGCTTTGTTTACCTCGCGCTAGTTAGGTTAAGTTGGTACCACTAAGGTTTAGGTCCGTCAAGATGGCAGTACTGAGGTTAGCGATGCGTTGTTGTCTGTCAAAAAGCACGTGGCTTTGTTTACAAATCTGTCAAAAAGCATGTGGCTGTCAAAAAACACGTGGCTTTGTTTACCTCATGCTAGTTAGGTTAAGTTGGCACTACTGAGGTTTAGGCCCGTCAAGATGGTAGTACTGAGGTTTGCGATGCGTTGTTGATGCGAGCTGTCAAAAAGCACGTGGCTTTGTTTACAAATCTGTCAAAAAGCACGTGGCTTTGTTTACCTCGCGCTAGTGAGGTTAAGTTGGCACTACTGAGGTTTAGGCCCGTCAAGATGGCAGTACTGAGGTTAGCGATGCGTTGTTGTCTGTCAATAAGCACGTGGCTGTCAAAAAACACGTGGGTTTGTTTACCTCATGCTAGTTAGGTTAAGTTGGCACTAGTGAGGTTTAGGCCCGTCAAGATGGCAGTACTGAGGTTAGCGATGCGTTGTTGTCGATGACAGCTGTCAAAAAGCACGTGGCTTTGTTTACAAATTCAAATCTCGCGCCAAAATTCAAATTTCCCGCCAAAATTCAAATTTCCCGCGGGCGGCGGCGGCGGCCGCGGAGGCGGCGGCGGAGGAGGAGGCGGAGGAGGCGGCCGAATCCCTGCATTATACTACTATTCCCCATTAATATTACGACATATTACAGTGAGTTGTGACGGACATTATGAACTTGAAATGCGGTCAGCTGATTCCTAACCCAGACGTAATTAATAGTTTCGTTGTCAGGGAAGAAATGTAAGAGATACACAATTTCAATTTGTCTTCAACACACCATTGTTAAAGCGTAGTTCTTTGCTCTATTCACTTGATCATAAGAATGTATGGTAATTTCGAAGGAATATGATAGAAAAACATTTTGTATGCAACAAAGTGACAATAAATACGTACATAGGTTAATGGGAATGCAAAACTCCCTCTGTAGATCAGTAGTCTACGTCCGATCCGCAAGATTGGGGGTTCAAACCCGGCAGAAGTACTCGGATGTTTGAAGGGCGGAAAGAAATCCGTTCGAAACTATATCGTGCGATATCGGCATGTAAAAGATCTCTGGTAACACATATGGTGTTTACCTTAAGTCCGTCAGATCACCCTCCTGGTGAAATAAAGTCGAACGTCAAATCAAAATGCCTGTACATGGTAGCTGAAGCGTACTTAAAATAATAATGATAAATTTATTTATTTACCTGTTTACCCTCCAGGGTTGGTTTTCCCCTCTGACTCAGCGAGGGATCCCATCTCTACCGCCTCAGGGCAGAGTTCCGGAGCTTGAGACTTTTGGTCGGGGGATACAACTGGGGAGGAGGACTAGACCTCGCCTAGGCGGCTTCACCTGTTATGCTGAACAGGGGCCTAGTAGGGGGGGGGGAGATCAAAAGGGATAGACAAGGAGGAGGGAAGGAAGCGGCCGTGGCCTTAAGTTAGATACCATCCCGGCATTTGCCTGGAGGTGAAGTGGGGAAACCACGGAAAACCACTTCGAGGATAGCTGAGGTGGGAATCGAACTCACCTCTACTCAGCTGACCTCCTGAGGCTGAGTGGACCCCGTTCCAGCCCTCGTACCACTCTTCAAATTTCGTGGCAGAGCAGGGAATCGAATCCGGGCCTCCGGGGATGGCAGCTAATCACGTTAAGCACCACACCACAGAGGTGGACATTATTATTATTATTATTATTATTATTATTATTATTATTATTATTATTATTATTATTATTATTATTATATTTTTGCTAGTTGCTTTACGTCGCACCGACACAGATAGGTCTTATGGCGACGATGGGACAGGAAAGGACTAGGAGTAGGAAGGAAGCGGTCGTTGCCTTAATTTAGCTACAGCCTGGTGTGAAAATGGGAAACCACGGAAAACCATCCCGAATACTGTATACTGGCCACACTTACGTGACTGCAGCTATCGAGCTCGGTATTATTATTATAATACAGCAATTGAATGAGTGCACTTGTTACACACATGACCACTTCCTTTTAAAATTTAAAATTTGGGCTTGGAGCTGTAAAAACGGTGGTAGGGTGATAGTAATTACATTTTAATACAGGAAAACTGAACAGTTTTTAAAGCCCGAAACTGAAATATTGATAGGCTTATTTGAAGGGAAATAGCCAAATTTTCACTCCTGATAGCGTAGTTTACGGTATTATTTGCTTAAGATGTATTTGTTTAGAGAAAATATTCTTAAGGCGTATTTTTTATGTGGTTTATGATGGTGGAAATGATGAAAACTTTCGCGTATTCTGTGTCAATCGCATCTTAAGATAGCTTATGTGTACTGATGTGTTGTAATTGTTACCATGTGCTAGCATGGTTTTGCTACTCTGTTCCAAATGCATGTGATTTCGTTGTTGACATTGTTTATTTTGTGTGTAGACAGAGTATTTATTTACCGGTGCCCGTGTATTATTCCCCACAACTGTCGTGTATGACAGAACGCTTACGTAAGTGCCAGACAGTGACACGTTTTTTTTTTGTTTTTTTTTTTTTGTCGTAATGGAATTCTGAGGAACCTCAAATACGGTATTGTTCGTTAATATTATGTGGGATATCGTTGTTATAAGAGATAAACCAGTGACATTATCACCCCATCGTGTGTTTCGTGGACCGTATCTTGCATAGGACCGGACTCGAACCAACATGCGCTCAGTTACAAAGCTAGGCAACTAGTACGACATTCTGTGAACTTAGTACTTCATCGTCTTGCGGAGCGCCTAGCACGAGCAGAAAACAGCTGCCCAGTGCCCAGCGGCGCCGCCAGCCTGCCTAGGTGGAGAAAAGGCATCTATGACAGACAGAGAAACAGGTAAACTTTCTAACTTTTTACAACTCTTCTCCCTGCTCCATCATCACCAGTTGAGAAATGTGCTGTCATGTGATCATTAACACGGCACGCCATTGGCCATTTTTGTGCGTGCTTATTTTGTCGTTCAAATGAACGAGGTAGTTCATTTGTGCTCTCGCGGCATCTCGTTCAAATGAACGAGGTAGTTCATTTGTGCTGTCTTCATGGAAGCAGCCCTCGCGGCATTTCGTTCAAATGAACGAAGTCGTTCAAATGAACTAGGTAAAGCAACGAGCTAGAATAACATAGAGGGGCTGTATGCCTGTCATCAGCGCTCCCTGCTTGAAGCAAGTTGATAAGGGGCAGCCATGTTAACGGTTGTCTAAACAAAGCGAATTGGCGCGAGAGCATATGTTGAGGTGACAGGGAGATCGTGCATGCCAATTTAATTTCCTAAGTTTTAAGAAGTGAAAACATAGATTCTCACTTTCAAGAATGTCAGCCGTAAGCTCAGCGTATGTTGTTCTAATCGGAATAATAAAACCAAGAATATATCGTACCTTAAGTAAGTATTACTGAATTATAGCCGAGATTTCTTTTTGTAATTTCTGTTTGTTATTAAATCCATTGTTTACTTAGCGAAAGTACGGATAACCACGGTAATTATTTGTCGAATTTTGTTTCAGATTTCGTTTAAAGAACAAGGAATTAACGGAACAATGCGTTGTGAGTGCGAAAAGTGATAAATGGTATCCCACTCAATTCAGTTGCTTATGCTCTGTACATTTCCAGCCCTATTTAATTTTCATTCGCATTTACAAATAAAGGAAATGGAGCGCCCACCACCAAGAAAACGTAACCACAAAAAAACCCACTTATTTCGTTCAAACGTACACTAAGTATGGTAAATACAGTATTTTACTGCTATTTTTGAAATGTATACAGCCTTTATTGTAGATGTCTGTTGCCTTGGTTTTTAAAACTATGCCACACTTCATAATGGACAACTTTCAAGCTTACCTTTCAGCTAGTAATCCCAGTATGATATGGTAATGGGAGAAACATTATATCCCCCTATTATATTATAATAAATAATTACACTAAACGATTGTTGTGGTAAAGTATTCATGGGCCGCCTCTGTGGTGTACTGGTTACCGTGAGCAGCTGCCACCCATGGAAGCCCGAGTTCGATTCCCGGCTCCGCCACGAAATTTGAAAAACGGCACGAGGGCTGGAACGGGATTCTATCAGCCTGGAGAGGTCAACTGAGTAGAAGTGGGTTCGATTCCCACCTCAGCCATCCTCGAATTGATTTTCCGTGGTTTCCCACTTCTCATCCAGGCAAATGCCGGGATGGTACCTAACTTAAGGCCACGGCCGCTTCCTTCTCCCCCCCCCCCAACAAGGCCCCTGTTCAGCATAGCAGGTGCAGCCCTCCCTCACAGTTGTATCCCCCGACACAGTGTCTCACGCTCCAGAACACTGTCCTTCAGGTGGTGGAGGTGGGATCCGTCGCTGAGTCCGTGGGAAAAACCAACCCGGGAGGGTAAACAGATTAAGAAAGGAACACAGTACTCATTTTAAAAATATGAACAGAATGAGGTTGTAACCTATTGTAGGTCCCTATGATTTTAAGGCTTCCTGTCATAAATATTTATGTCCATCGTTTTTATTCTAATTTACGCTTAACCACAACAGCCAAACAGGGTAACGCTCTTGTTCCGATTTCGAGGCCTATTCGTATGTCACTGTGCGATGATTTCGAACTACTCTACAATCAACTGATCGTGATGTTGGCCTCGTGCCGCAATATGACGAAGTGGCGGTATTCGCTTTAATGCTTCAAGCTATCGGCAACGGTCTTTAATTCTCCCCCAGTGATTCTAAAATGCGTATTTTCTACACTTTTCGTCATTTAAGGGCCATGCCCCCTTGCTTGTGTGACAACAGGAAACATGGCGGACTTTCGTTCTATTAGCTTCACCCAGGCAGCGCTTCCGCCTCTCTATGTTATTCTAGCTCGTTGAGGTAAAGCTATCTTAGCAACAGCACCAGCGCCGTGCACCGTGCTGGACGTGAGCTAGTACGTAAGTTTTACAATAGATGGTGCTTGCTTACGTCTTCGTCCTTTAATATGCTGTATGCTCGCGTGAACGACTCGTTCAAAATTTTTGAACGAACTCGAACTAGTTCAAATAAACGAGTCGTTCAAATGAACTAGTTAGTTCATGAACGACCCAACTCTATATACATCGTATACAGGCTTAGGCTTGACCCTGCTGAAACTAAATAGCGGCGCGCTGGTCGCTAGGGAGTTTGGCGTAGGAAAGTCAACTCCCTGAGTTTGTTTTGAAGACGGCGGAGTTTAATGGTTCGTTACGAAGTATTAGTACATCGAACGACAAAAGGTGCTTGGTTTTAACACATTTTAGAGTACATATTAGGTTTATTAAACTGCAAAATAGGAAGAAAAGACGACAAATGAAGCGTAAAATTATTGGGAGTTGTGCAAACCTGCAACAATACCACGCACCGCCCCTGGACTATACAGAAGACACTGCCTGCGCGGTGTTAATCGGAAGTTGTATACGAGGCACTTTTACAGTTCTATGCAGAATTAAAATATTTAACGCGTGTGTATAATACCTGAATTTTTATGGCATATAGCTCTAAAAAGTCTTGGCCTACCAAGTGACTGCACAAACCTGGAATTTACTAAACTGACGCCCTAACCACTAACATTGTTTAAACCGACTCTCTTGCGATCTGGAGACTAACATGTCGCAAACTGGAAAAAAACAGCTCTAAAGAGTCTTGGCCTACTTGGCAACGCTACTTTACAAAATATGAATACAACTAAGATAAAACTCCCATCATTTTCCTGGTGTGAAAATGAGAAACCACGGATACACATGCCCTAACCCCACAGCCAATTCACTCGGTAATGCAATAGCAACGTTACTTTACAAAATATGAATACAGCTAAGATACAACTTCCATCATTTGCCTGGTGTGAAAATGAGAAACCACGGAGACACATGCCCTAACCACGCAGCCAATTTGCTCAGTGTTGCAATGGCAACGCTACTTTACAAAATATGAATACAGCTAAGATACAACTCCCATCATTTGCCCGGTGTGAAAATGAGAAACCACGGATACACATGCCCTAACCACGCAGCCAATTCGCTCGGTTTTGCAATGGCAACGCTACTTTACACAATACGAATACAGCTAAGATACAACTTCCATCATTTGCATGGTGTGAAAATGAGAAACCACGGATACAATGCCCTAACCACGCAGCCAATTCTCTCGGTTTTGCAGTGGTAACGCTACTTAACAAAATATGAATACAGCTGAGATACAACTTCTATCATTTTCCTGGTGAGAAAATCAGAAACCACGGATGCACATGCCCTAACCGCGCAACCAATTCACTCGGCGATGCAATAGCAACGCTACTTTACAAAATATGAATACAGCTAAGATACAACTTCCATGATGTGCCTGGTGCGAAAATGAGAAACCATGGAAACGCATCTTCAGAGTGCGGTTTAACACTAGCATAAACAATATAATACATACAGTATATTATTTTTACTGTATTTGGGATGAGGTGTGAGGTAGTTTTCCGTTGCTTTCCTCACTGAGCCAGAAGTTACTATTGCATATCCGTCTGCCAAGCACACTGAAATGCGTGCACCAACTGACACTATGAGCAATATTTTACACCATTCATAATAGGGACTGGATGCATAAGAAATGGTATTGTTAGCATTCCTCATACTCAGTCACTTTCATATTGTCAAAGCCTATAATAAGACTAAGACAGGTCAATGAAAGTAACAAATTTCTCTAGCCCATACCAGAAGACACAGTGCACTGTAACACCATATCTTGCTAGCAAAGGCATATGGATATTACTACGTTCTTTTAAAGTTATGATCACGATGCACGTAGCCCCCACTCAACGAGTAGTTCATCAACTAAAAACTGTGTGGCAAATATTATCTTCCACTTCGCTTTCCCTGTATCCCCTTCATATCTACGAAGACTGTTTACTGTTCTTCCGATACCTGCATTTTCTAAATATCGTACCATAACAGGTATGTAGTAAAGCTGCCCAATGTAGAGCAGTAACTCTTCCGGTTTGTCTAGACATGCTTCTATGCGTAATTGAAAGACAATGGGTTGGGATATAGTATAGTATAGTATCTGAAGTACTTATTTGATTATTGTTTGGTCGGAGGAGCTATACCAGATGAATGGAGAGTTGCAACAGTAGCCCCTGTGTATAAAGGAAAGGGTGATAGACATAAAGGTGAAAATTACAGGCCAGTAAGTTTGACATGCATTGTATGTAAGCTTTGGGAAGGCATTCTTTCTGATTATATTAGACATGTTTGTGAAATTAATAACTGGTTCGATAGAAGGCAATTCGGTTTTAGAAAAGGTTATTCCACTGAAGCTCAACTTGTAGGATTCCAGCAGGATATAGCAGATATCTTGGATTCTGGAGGTCAGATGGACTGTATCGCGATTGACATGTCTAAAGCATTTGATAGGGTGGATCATGGGAGACTACTGGCAAAAATGAGTGCAATTGGACTAGACAAAAGTGTGACTGAATGGGTTGCTATATTTCTAGAAAATAGATCTCAGAGAATTAGAGTAGGTGAAGCTTTATCTTGACCCTGTAATAATTAAGAGGGGAATTCCTCAAGGCAGTATTATCGGACCTTTATGTTTTCTTATATATATAAATGATATGAGTAAAGGAGTGGAATCGGAGGTAAGGCTTTTTGCGGATGATGTTATTCTCTATAGAGTGATAAATAAGTTACAAGATTGTGAGCAACTGCAACGTGACCTCGAAAATGTTGTGAGATGGACAGCAGGCAATAGTATGTTGATAAACGGGGTTAAAAGTCAGCTTGTGAGTTTCACAAATAGGAAAAGTCCTCTCAGTTTTAATTACTGCGTTGATGGGGTGAAAGTTCCTTTTGAGGATCATTGTAAGTATCTAGGAGTTAATATAAGGAAAGATCTTCATTGGGGTAATCACATAAATGGGATTGTAAATAAAGGGTACAGATCTCTGCACATGGGTATGAGTGTGTTTAGGGGTTGTAGTAAGGATGTAAAGGAGAGGGCATATGAGTCTCTGGTAAGACCCCAACTAGAGTATGGTTCCAGTGTATGGGACCCTCACCAGGATTACCTGATTCAAGAACTAGAAAAAATCCAAAGAAAAGCAGCTCGATTTGCTCTGGGTGATTTCCGACAAAAGAGTAGCGTTACAAAAATGTTGCAAAGTTTGGGTTGGGAAGAATTGAGAGAAAGAAGAAGAGCAGCTCGACTAAGTGGTATGTTCCGGGCTGTCAGCGGAGAGATGGCGTGGAATGACATTAATAGACGAATAAGTTTGAATGGCGTTTATAAAAGTAGGAAAGATCACAATATGAAGATAAAGTTGGAATTCAAGAGGACAAACTGGGGCAAATATTCATTTATAGGAAGGGGAGTTAGGGATTGGAATAACTTACCAAGGGAGATGTTCAATAAATTTCCAATTTCTTTGAAATCATTTAGGAAAAGGCTAGGAAAGCAACAGATAGGGAATCTGCCACCTGGGCGACTGCCCTAAATGCAGATCGGTATTGATTGATTGATTGATTGATTGATTGATTGATTGATTGATTGATTGATTGATTGATTGATTGAAGACATCTTGCTGTTGCTTCAGCGTTTGTCATGATGATCCTCGACAAGCTGCAGGGGCTTATTACAAGTAGCAGAGTTAACTGAAGAACATTGTACATATATATATATTGAACCCATGACCTTTGTGCCCTAAGAACATTATGCATAATGTAACAATTAAATTAAAAGTTGGATTCTTGATAGCATGGATTTGACACGTGACGAGGGGGTGATTACCTTCGGTCCCACGCTCTGGGGTACGTGACGTCAACCACACGTGTCGACGGCGGAAGAATCTCAAGTCATTTTTATGAACTATTTCAAAGCGCGTGTACATGGCGTGACCACGCCAAGTCAAAAAAATATAGTGCCTATCAAAGGAGGTCAATCATCTCACAAATCGAACCCGTAAAATTTTTAAATGTCCGTGAACACTACCGCCAGAAATGTAGCAAGCATGTAGTCACTTTCAAAACTCTTGAAATTACAGTTTAGGTAAGTCAGAAAATTTATAAAAATTTTCTTGGCGGCAAAGGGAGAGATCCGAAGAGAGGGGGTAACTGCTATAAATATGAAGGGACGCCATGACGAACCTTCCTTCTCCGGCATTTGTGATACAAAGCGGACGAGAAATTGTTGAGCTGCTCTGCGAAATCAAAGCAACGAAAGTAGACTGAGTTCAACTGCAGATTTTAGCCATTGCGGCTAAATCTTGACTCCATGAGGAGTAAGTTTTCTTGAGTGAAATAATTGTACCAGATAGGACGGTCAAAGTACTGAATAAATTCTAATGTGATTAAGTAATTCGTGTGCGGAAATAATTATAGTTCATCGTGTGCGTTCAAGCAAACAAGTGAAGGGTATTTTCTTTTTTTATGCTTTATTCCAGGAAACCTGAAGAAATAATAATAAATTGTGAAGCCATGAATGTAAAAATGGCTAAATAAAATGCCAGGGTCGCAGGTGAGCCCTAAGACGAATACTGGCATGAAGACATGAGATAGGTGACTTTCCATCTTACTACCTCTTATATCCTGTCTCGTGATTTCTTAAAGTGTATTTGAATGGGGATATACGACGCAGTGGTCACCCTACTAAGTTTTGTAAATGTGAGAGTACGACTAAAAGAGTCATTTGTTTTATTTTCCACTTGGATAAAATTTTGAAGTCTTGCGAGTGCCATATAATGTTGTAAAAAGTTATTGAATAGGGTTCCGAAGTGATATCACGTCCAATGTAGATCGTAATCCGTGTGAGTGTACTGCCTATATTTTGTGATGTCAAATTAAGATGTTCATTCGACGTAAAATTTCTTCTGTCTGCAATTTGACGTTAATAATAATAATCCATGGTCACTCATTTTCAATCGAGTGGAAGCGTGCTGTCGGGTGAGAGCCAAGGGTGATGAATTTGGTCACGGAGAGAAACGTTTTTCTATGCCCATTTTAAACTGTGTCTGACTGACAATAAAAGATCTAGTAGAATGTTTCAGTCATTTCTCGTAAAAATCAAGTTATTAAATACGATATCATTTATGCGAAGTTATTCATGATTAATGCATTGTGCGATATTAGACGTCGGGATTTCTAGTGAGGATTTTATTCCAGTTCTTTGTCGATGATAATTGTGGAGCTGGGAAACAGAGGTTAGTTTTGTGAATCAGGTTGGACCTGTCATTGAAGCCGGGACACGGAAGCCCGAGGAATGTTTTATATGAGTTGAGATGAGATGTGCGAATCAGGTTAGAGTCCTGTCATTGAAGCCGGGACATGATAGCCCGAGGAATATTTTATAATGTTGAGAATGGAAAGAAATTCATAGAAATCCATAGCGGTATCAATTGGCGACGCGTATAATTAGTGTGGGCATCTTGAAGCATAATCTGTGCATTTTGTTGGTTAGAATATCGTATTTGTTTAATTATGTCGGCAGAGTTTAAAGGGAGCATTTTGAGAAGTCATTCAACTGTGAATAAACAAGGTGTTTCCTGTAACTGCCAAGCGAGCTTGGGGGGATGAGAGACCTCAGCTATGATAGCGGGAAAGGAGTGGACTTGAGATTGTACTGTAATTCTCGGCCAGGGAAAACGTTAAAATGCTGGATTTAGTTGAAATTCATAGCCGGTAATGATCTAAGTATTGTGAAATACTGTAATTGGGGACGTAATGAACATTTGAAATCACGAACTTTGAGTATAAGGAACAGAGTAACCCAATTTCAGGGTCGTCCAGAATATAGAGCGATGGTCGTGATGATCGGTTTGTCTGTGAGGGGTGTGCAAAATTCATAATGGTAATGACGAGATATGACTTCGTAATTATATGGCGAGTTGTTTGGTTTGTGCGTAGATTATTAGGATATCCAAGTGTTAATAACGGTTAGGACTAGATTAGATTTTAAGCATGATATCACGAGATAGGATATATGTAGCTGGACATGAATTATGTAATATTCTTTTCCAGCCAGATAAACATCGCAATATTGAACTCACATCACAGCTGCGTAGAAATTTGTGAAGAAACCAGAGTCCGCGGAGATAAAATTTGTTGTTCGTTAATATTTCGTTAAATCATTTAAATTTATTTAATTATTAAATTCAGTGAAACCGCATTTGAAATAACTTTAATCAAGCGAATAACTTGGAGATGCATTCTGGAAATTTTAGTTTGTTTTCTGGGGAATGTTAACATGTAAAGTAACGATTAAAGGGACATATCCGAAGGAAATGGATTTTTCTGCCACTAAGTTTGTGAGCATTGCTATTGTTGTAATTATTGAACTTTGATTGATTGAGCAGTGAATGTGCTGGGGATAGTAAAGTGGAACTTTGGTCATAAACCGATGTAACTTAATTGTGTTTAGCCTTCAGCCTAGAAACTTGGATGGTCAGGGGGTCATCAACCTCAGTGACTTAGATTAGGGCCATATGCCATCGTAGCATCATTTCCTTGCGGTCATCATCCACAATGACTTTAAAGTAACTTAGAAGATTAGATGTCGGTCCATGACATAGACGCAGGTCACATCGATTCAATTAAGGGTCCATGCCGTAGAACCACTGTGTGGCACACACCGATTGGACGGCCTTAATTATACTCAGAGTCCAGAGTTCGTGTTACGAGGGCTGGACCATAACGAATCACTATGATGGTACATGTGGTCTCACATGGAAGCAGAATTTAAGGATTTCCAGACTTTCCTTTCTTAAATTATTAATAATTGAGACAATGGTTTCTAGTAAGAATGCCCATCAGGCAATTACGTTAAAGTCTCACACCAGTGTTCTGACATTTATGTAAAAATGATTGTGGTGTCCAGTGGACACAATCGACTTCTATGATACCATTAACATGCTTCAGAATTTTCCTGAATAAATAGGAATCTTTTAAACAGACCTTTCATTCCGGTAGATAGATTAGAATTAATGAACCCTACCTTTACCTCAGCAAGTGACGAAGAACCCGAAACGACCCAAGAGACAGATCTCATGAACTTTGCTGATAGGTAAGGAAGGTAGGTATCCCTCAATATGGACCTAAAGGGTTCAATATATATAACTATTGTCAGCATTTATTTGCAAGATTCTGCCTGCAAACATGTCGAACAGAAGTACAATAGCAGTCAGCATTTTGCCACACAGCAAGAATTTTTGCAGGATGTGAATGAAGCACTTTGCAAAAATTATAAGTAGAGGTTCAGATAATCCTCTTACACCTCGACGACAACTGCTCAAACCAGGAATTTAACACACTAAGCGTCATAAAGCCGTGTACTTGACGCCAACAGGGCACATAGCTGAGTCTGTAGGTTACGGCGTACGAACGCGCTACAAGCAGTAGAGATATAGCTCTAGCATTTTGCCTGCTGTGAGATACAGCTACGCAACCCTAACCGTGTAGCCAATTCGCTCGGTGTTGCAATAGCATTACAACAGTAGTTAGATGAAAGCACTATATTCTTAAAATAATAATCACTACCACATTCTTTACATTCTTAAATCAATAATCACCACCACCACTGCTAGTATTCAAAATATCGTAATCACGAACGTGGTATTCGACATTAAAACAATAATCACCACATCCACGTGGATTGGGTCAAATACAGTAGAGACAATACGCGACACTGAGCGAGATATCGAGGGACAGCTATTGGAGCTCACTCTAGCGGATAGACCTGAACAGTACTGATTCTCTCATAAGAGCACGTGTATTTTTGTGTGAAGTTTTTGGTGTAATTTATGCGTTTTCAGTGAGTTGACATAATTAAATAGTAGCGTGTGTCACTCTCTGATATCTCATCTCAACATGAGGGGAAAGGTATGTGCTGTGTTTGGCTGCAGTAATTACGAAGTAGAGAAAAATGCGCGGTCATTCTTCAGGTTCCCTCGTGACAAGAACATGTAAGTAATATTGTGTTTGCATATATATTCTTCCAGTGACAGAGATTTTTATAGTACTTCATAATCTCCTGACCTGCTCGACCCATATTTTAACTGGCATAAAATGTAATACGCATATTTGATTGTATAGTGCAGCAGTTAACCTTCAATACCGATGTGTTGTTGTAGGTGTGATCTGTGGGTTTTGAAATGTCACAGAAGTGATTTGGATAAAGTGTACAAGAAAGAAGGGACGTTACGCTTGTATAAGAATTATAAGATCTGTCCAGATCATTTCCAGGCCAGCGACTTTAAAAATCCTCGACTATACAGCCAAGGGTATGTTACCTTTTTACTCTAATTGTACGTAAATATTTCTCAAAGCATCACTATCGACAACATTTTCATACTTTCCTTTCTTTAATTCCTCTTCTCAGATTGAAGCCGGAAATATATAGATTTTCTTTCTGTTAGTAGGCTTCATGTTAAGAGAAAAATTGTCCAGCTTTTAAATATTTCATTTCATTCATTTTCATTCATTTAATTTTCATTAACTCATTGCATCATGTGTGTAAGGAATGTGCCGATAGTTTTATTGACAAGTGTCTTAATGTGATCATACAACGTTTTTTAAATGAGAAAAAAGACAAATCCATCCGTAAAAGTTCAAGCAGGAATGCTAAAGCTAAAAATGTAATGCATAAATGAAAGATCAAGCCATTTCACAGCAGCCCATTTCATATCCTGTTTATGTATCTAATTTCAGTCTTTGAATAATAACCTTTTAAATAATTTTTCATTCATTTATCCAGAATTGCTTCAGCAACTTCGAAGTTAATATCTCAATACTACTTTCTTTCTAGACATAATTTATTTATCCATTTCCGTATATATATTTCCATTGATATTTGAATTTAGCGCAATTTGTTCAGGTCAAGTCACTAGGAGCGCCACCGTCGAATTGTCTCCCACAAAGTCTGTCTAGGGAGGTCTGGTCACGCTAGCACAATCCTTTGCGGTGGCGGACATATTGGGTCTTAAATATCGTTGTTATGTGGGCGTGCCCGATGTAATGTTGTAAGTTATTACTTGTATTTTGAAGGAAAATGGGATAATGTGCCGCACCAAATTGTCAAAATAAGACCACTGACGGAATTAGAGTGTTTCGCTTCCCGAGAATTAAGCAAAGGAGAGTTCAGTGGGTACAAAACTGTAGGCGTGACAAATGGTAATCTACAGATAATTCCGTCTTGTGCGCGGTTAGTGAACTTATACCCTCGTATTATTCCTGAATAATAATATGTTTATATGAACGATGTTTTATATTTATAGGTCTTATTATGTATTTTCTTCTAGCATAATTTTGAAGAATCGCAATTTGAACTAAAGAGTACAGATGGACGGAAACTACTCAAGTTGATTTCCATCCCAACAATTTTCAACGTCCCTAATCCACCCAAGTCTTTGACATATGGTAGGAAACCTCCCAAAGAAAGGGAACTGTCTTTCAAAACAAGCAAGAAAGGTAACATGAACTGTGTAATAGTAGTATTGTCGTTTATGAAAATTTCCTTTTCATGTGTCCAGCTCCATGGCTAAATGATTAGTTGGTCAGGGGTCCCGGGTTTGATTCCCAGCAAGGTCAGGAACTTAAATCGTAATTGGTTAATTTCGCTGGCCTAACTCTTCAAACCAACAATTTGTGACCAGGTTGCCATCATTACAACAGTAATTGTTAATAGCAGTCTTATACGGTACTGTAGATATTATTTACTTATTTACAGCTATATTTCATTCATCTTAAATGTTCTATGGAGTACATTATATGGCTGTAAAAATACTTAAAGATCACAACACTCGCACTAACCAACTACTGTAATTTAACGTACCGTAGCCTAACAAAATATCCTAACGTAATCCCTAAAATAGCCTAACCTAGGTTAACTCAAATTAATAGTGACTGAATTTATATTTCTTAAGGAATCGTGTCTACCAATGGGTTTAATTTTCTTAACCATTATTATTATTATTATTATTATTATTATTATTATTATTATTATTATTATTATTATTATTATTATTATTATTATTATTATTATTATTATTATTATTATTATTATATGCATGAATGTTAGGACTCAGTTAAGAGCCCCGTGGTCGCCAACCTACGCTGCCTAGTTAGGAGCTCCTGACGCCCCTTTCAGTCACCTCTTATGACAGGCAGGGGATACCGTGGGTTTTATTATATTGCCCCCACCCACAGGGGGAAATCAATTTGGGTTGTGACTACGAGGCCCTTAGCTTAGTCTTGACATTGCTTTCACTTGTGTTAGGCTCTCACCTATTTTATCCCATCCGACCTCCCATGGTCAACACTTGTTCTTTTCCGACCGCGACGGCATTAGCGCATTCGAGGCCTAGGAAGTTTTCATTTACACGCACAGGGCCGGATTAACGGGGGGGGGGCTAAAGTGGCTGCAGCCCCAGACCCCGCGTGCCAAGGGGCCCCCTAAAGTTGTATAAAAAGTCCTGCTGCTCTACCTCCGTGCATGTATATGAAGATTTACGCTCGCAAAATATCGAAAACGCTCTCTTCCTTCCTTCTTATTAGCTGTCCGCGTTTGTATTTCATCACTGCTAGAATCAATTAAATCAGTTTTCCGTCCGGAGACACGAATCTTCCCTACTTACGCACTGTAATTATTGTAAAGGTTGTTGTTGACGAAAATTTAAATCTGGCTGGTTGCGAATACGGGCAGAGGGGCAAGGGAACAAGAGATAAAGGAAGTGAGCGGGAGGGGACAGGGGAAGTACGGTGGAATGCGCATGCTATATCTTTGCATCAGGAAGAGAACTTTCAGTTCATCTCTGATTATTGAACCATTCGTAAGTTACAACTGTAATGTTCTTGTAAAATGGATAGAAAATATCCTAATGGTGCCAAGAAACGTAAATTATAAGAACAACATTTGAAAGAAATTGAAAAAATTGCCGAAAATATCTACATTTTTTGACACGAAATCTACAAGTGCATCGACGAGTGAAGACACTGTTACTGGTGAACTGGAATCTTCTACAGGTAAGCGAAGAGCGTAATATCTAAGTCTGCTGTTTTAGAAGAGATTAGGTCTTTACGGAATTGGAAAGCATGAGCATTAGGAAGATAGTTTTAGGAACAATGAAAGGGAATCCTAATGTGTATTTTAAACTTCAGTAACATTGTATGAAATATTCGGAGTCGTAAATAATAAATTGCTGATCTCGTTGGTGTAGTGGCAGCAATAATGACTGCCACCCCCGAAGACCCAGGTATCTTCCCCGGCGCTGCCTGAGGCGGGGGGTGCAGCTTGGTATGGGGTCTCATTAACTTGTTCAGGGCACTCCGAATTAAACCTAGACCCGACACGGTGTGGTCGCATGTTTACTTACTTAGTAATAAATTATGTAATAAATACACGAATTAAAAAAACCCAATGGTCTACAGCCGCAGCGGACCTTGCCTTACCAAGTGACAGCTGCCCAACCTCTAGGACCTGCAGATTCCGAGGTGTTGTGTGGTCAACACAACGCATCATCTCAGTCGTATTCTTCGTTTTCTTTCCCGGGGCTGCCATCCCACCGTCAGATGACTCCTCGATTGTAATCACGCAGGCTGAGTGGGCCACTTACCAGCCCTCAGGTACAGCTGAAAATCGCCGACCCGGCCGGGAATGGAAACCGGGGTCTCCGGGTGAGAGGCAAACACGTTACCCCTACACCATGGAGCTGGCTAAATATACACGAAAGCACAAGTGAAATTTTACTTGTGTTATTATGTTGCAGCTTCAGATTTAGTACTCAAGAATGAGGCTATGTGTGTCATGGAGCCTGGTTGCAGCTCTGCCACTGCTAATGACAGTCCTGCTTCAAATCTTCCTTCTGATAATCCTGGTTATTTGCCTGAGTGCACGATGGACGAGTTTAGAGAGCAATGTATTTAGCTTGGGCCTCAATACTTCCAAAACCGTACAGTTACGGGAAAGTACCTTGAATCCAAACAAGTGCAAAAATCACAAAATCGTTATCTGTCATATAATTTGTTTATGCGCATACTCAGAAATGGATACTCTATTGAAAGGATTTGGCTTGTATATTCGCCATCCATTGGAAAAGTGTTTTGTTACCATTGCAAATTACTTTCAAATGACAAGATGAAATCTGCATTTTCTTCACATGGTTTTTGTAATTGGAAAAAGGCAGAGCAAGTTGTCAGTAGCCATGAAAACAGTATACAACATAGGAATGCAATTAATTCTTGGCTGTATAGGAAGAAAATTTCCCCACGAATTGATAGTCAGTTAGTTTAAACAGATAACTTTAGAGTCCCAGTACCGGGGCGAGGTGTTAAAATGAATTGTGGCAGTCATAACATTTTTGTGTGTGCGAGGACTAACATTTCGTGGAGAAAATGAGATTTTTGGGGTGTATAATAATGGTAATTACTTAGGAATCCTTGAACTAATTTCCCAGTTTGACCCTTTTCTGAAGGAACACATCTCAAAACACGGTATGAAGGAAAAGGGAAGCCTTCGCATTTATCGAAAACAATTGCCGAAGAACTGATTCACGGGAAAAGGTATTAAATACAATCCTAAGTGAAATAAAATAATCAAATTACCATTCACTAATAGTAGACTCTTCCCCGGATTGTGATCATGTAGACCAATTGTCAAATGTATGTAGACATCTGCATTCTGGGGAAGTCAAAGAAAGGTTCCTTTGTTTTAAGGCTATAGAAAGCCACACAGGAAACTCATTGTTTAATGAAGTAAAATCATTTGTGATAGCAAAAGCATACCTTTGAGTCAATGTAGAGGTCTTTCTTGTGATAATGCGGCGAATATATCTCGCCAGTACAATGGGTTTCAGGCACAAATAAAGAAGGAAAATAAATTTGCCCCGTTCATTCCTTGTTCAGGACACTCATTAAATTTAGTCGGAGTAAGTGCTGTTGAATCCTGTCGTGAAGCTTTGAAGTTTTTCGCCTACCTGCAACGAATGTGTGTTTATTTCTCAAGCTGTCCTCGCAAATGGGCTACCGGTATGTTGTCGAGAAACTTAGAACCGCACGTATATTACAAACGTCTTCACCTGAAGAGTTTGAGTCAAACCAGAGGTCATTATGAAGCAGTGAAAGCCTTGCGTATCGACTATGACAATATTTTGTGTGTATTAGATTTTATATGTGAGGATGCTGAAGAAAAACATGAGTCCCGGAGAGAAGCAAAATCACTGAAAAATAAGTTCATGAAATTTGAATCATGTGTGTCTTTTGGCATGAAATTTTGGAAAGATTTGATAAAGTTAGTGTGAGTTTACAGAAACCTACACTAGACTTGTTAACAGGTTGTAAACTTCCGGAGTCTCTGGTTACATTCACAGCCAATGAAAGAGGTAATTTTGACAAATATGAAGAGGAAGCTAATAGGTTATGTGAAAAATATCTCACAGGTTTTGAGCACACATCTGAAAGACAATCAAAGAACAGATATGCTGATGGAAATGCCCTTAACGAAACTATTTTGAAAGGAAGAAAAGAATTTGAAGTAGAAACATTTTTGGTGATAATTGATAGTTTATGTAGTGGACTTAATAATCGTCTTCAGTCTTACAGAACATTTCAGTCATTGTTCCAGTTTCTAGTAGACTATAGGGCTTCATGTAGGTACTGTACTTAATAACTGTTTACGTTTTTACCGAGATGATCTTTATGAATCTTTGAACTAGAAATTAAACATTTTCATGATTTCGTTAAAAGTGTAGATGTAGTTACTTGCCAGGAGATACCTAAATACATATTACGAACATGACTTGATTAGTGCATTTCCAAATATATTTGTGGCTTTGAAATTGTATTTGGTAATTCCAATAACCAATTGCGAAGCAGAGCGTTCTTTCTCTAAACTGGCACTAATCAAAAATAAATTACGGTCAACCATGCTTCAACCAAGACTGGATGGTTTGACTATCATGTCTTTAGAACATGACATAACAAATGAGTTGTCATTCGATGATATTTTACAGTCATTTGCAAATCTGAAGGCAAGGAAAAATACATTTTTAATGTAAAAGTTATTCAACTACCAATTTGGTCAGTTCAGTACAGCATCGATTATCCGAAAGAATTCGGGAATGGGAACGATCAGATAAGTGAGTTTTCGGGTAGCCGATCATTTGAGAAAAAGTCTGCTCCTACGCCATAAGAGCAATGCAGTGATACTGAATACTTTCAAAGTTTTCTGTTTCAATCTTCCGTCCGTATTATCAAATGCACTCTTAATTTTCGGATAGGTATCACTCTCGATTTATATGTTTGTTACTGTGTCCTTCCAGCTCCAAATTCTTGAACTAATCTTGATCCGCCAACACCATCTTTAAATAGTCTATTTTAAATTTATAGGAAAAACAGAAAACGACCTGTATTCCTTTAGACGTCATTGCGAACTGTACAATCATTCATTCCATTTCAACACCTGCCACAAGCGAAGATTCGTGCGCCACAACGGCAGTATTGTTAACTACGCCGGAGTAAAAAATAGGTAAGCTTTGGATGAAAAGATTTACAATTGGCTGAAATGGACCTATTGTCGCGGCCACCAAATTAGGCGGGTCAGAGAAATTACGCTATTGCCAAGGTTATGTAGCAACTGGCGAAGAAATATCTAACTAAGCACATCGTTTCGGAGCGCGAGGCAGGTTGTTCTCTCTCAAGCTCCTGATGTTACTTAATACAATGTTTCGAAACAAATTATACTACAAGCTTCAGAAAAGACTGCTGATTTGAGTGGTATAACTATTTTCCACACAAACCACGTTAAATAATTATTAAAATAAAATCTTGAACGAGTAAATTTAAATCCGTAGAATCATGTATTGAAAATTTCAGAAAGCGGCCAAGTTTTTATTTCTTCAGCCAATAAATTTTGTCTGCGGGGAAAATGTAAAAAATCGCCTGACTTACATTTTTATCTGAAACATATGTCCATGAGTCTTGTAGTTTTCCTGAAAAATTACCCGGAAAGCGATCATGTAAATGACACTAACTGAGACAGTTCGAGGCGCGCGCGCGCCATCACAGGCTGCAGGACGCCGTAAATACTTTCGGATTGCATATTAATCTGTATCGGTTTTATTACGTTATAGCTTTGAATATTTGAATAATGTATATTGGGCTGAGTAATATAGAAAAATAACTACTTTAAAGAATAGGTTTACAATAATTTACAATGAATTAAGAATTGGTTTTTAGCTCAAAGGCAGTCTAGGATTTCTTAGTCACTGTCATCACTTCTCTCACTATCTGTCGAGTCGTCACTTACACTGATGATGGATGACTCCATTGTTTCGTCCCTTATTATTTCCTTGGCCCAATCGTCTGCTTGAGGAATTTCCGCGCGATTGAAGCACTTTTCCTAGTCTGCAGCAGTCACACGGACGATGGCTTCTGACGTGAGTTTTTCTACGTCCTTTATTTAGAATGTCTTGTTCCTCTCTGGCACTTCTCTCTTGACTTGAGCCTAAATTATTTCAATTGGGTCGTATTGGCAGTGGTAGGGTGGCGGCCTTACTCCCTCATGGCCCCAAGAGAGAGCTAATTTATCAAGTTTTCCTTGGAGATGAAAGTATTTTATTGTTGGGTGATTATTTCGCTTCATGAACATACCTCTGGACCGAACAAAAGCTAACATTACACATTGTTGCAGTCAATTCTTGGCCCTCTGGACCGAACAAAAGCTAACATTACACATTGTTGCAGTCAATTCTTGGCTTTTCTTGAAGCTCACAGTCTGCAAAATATTTGAGTCGGCCAACTTCTGCACGTAATGCAATACTTTCACAATTACGGATTTTGTCTGGCTGGCTAAATCCTTCTTCTTTAGCCCTTCCAACCAAAGACGCTTCAGAGGAGTTTCTTGTTCGTTTCTCGCACTTACTTTCGTCCTCTTAAGATAATAGATCCGAAGAAACACCAGGCTGAACACATTCACTATCCATATTTAACTGCACTTACGGTGCGAGCTCAACAACCACATGACAGGGAATGACTCGGGTAAGGTGGACTGGAGCGGATGAGCTTCAACTAGACAGCACTGCACGATCTACGAGTTCGACAGCCGTAGTGGAAGGACGTGTTCCTCTCGCTCGCTCTCTCTCTCTCTCCTCGCCAGGCGCTCTGTACTTTCCCAGTACTAGTCAGGCAGCTGTACTTGTTAGTACATCTTCGAAAGAGCATTTGTCAGAGCTGAGCACTTTTCAGTGCTCGCTATTTCTCTTTCAGGAGCTTTATTTTCAGGGTGACCAGGATGGAGAAGTCGACCCTACCAGTGAGACTGGTCGACCACGACTACGAGGCAGCCTTCGAGAAACTACAAGACGCGCTCTACACGATGGAAGCCCCCCACTATGAACACCCGGGGCTGGTGGTGTTCAACCGGTGGGGGGAGGACAACCACCAGGGGTCGCTGAGAGTATTCGACCACCTCAACGCGATCGCGGAGTCCATCGGGGAGCCAATCCTGCAGATCATAGGCCATATGGTCCCTGCCTGGGCGATCATCATTCGCCCTAATGACGCAGCTAGCTTCAAGGTCTACGAGGAGCGCGCGTCCCAGGAGTTCCAGGTTTCCCGGCTACCAGGACTCAGGGAGCATCTGGACGTCTCAGGCTACCAGGAGGCAGCCATACAGACGGAGCCGAGGACCGAGTACGACGGCGCGACCCCAGTTCGAAGGCTGTACTCTACCAAGTACATGCAGACCAACAAGGCCGCCAACCAGGATCGTCGACCACCTACCAAGGCGAAGTGGTCGCAGACGCAGGCCTACCAGGAAGGGCCTGTTACCCGGGCGCAGGCCAGGAACCCGCCCGTGATGGTGGACAGCAGCACAGCAGTGGAGAAAGACGCCCCCTGGCGTTCTGAGACTGCTGCCCAGGCCCAGCCTGCCTGCATGTCTGTCGAGCTACAGACCTCGATATGCGCCCCTCAGGAAAGGGAACGCAGTCGAGTGTTAGCACCGACCGACGCCGCCAACCAGGAGATGACGGCGACGCAGCGGAGCCACCAGCTACCCCGGGGTCACCAGGCCGGGAGGAGGGCCACCAGGACGAGGCCTCTTCCCCTGCCGAGAAGCAACCCCTGGAAAGAAGAAGAAGACGACGCCGGACCAGGAATCAGAAGGCGACGCCGGCCCACCAGGAGTGGGCCGCCTAGCCGCAACCCAGGACTGCTCCCAGGACAGTAGTCTGCCGAGGAACAAATCAGGAGAGGACCTCAGCGGGTAGCGGCAGCCAGGTGAGATGGAAACGTCCCCCTCAACAGCTCTTGCAGTGTTTCCGCTGTCTGAGGAGGGGCCACCGGCAGGAGAGCTGTGGGCTCCAAGTGAAGTGCAACCGTTGTGGGGTTGATCACCACTACACGACCTGCGCGACACTTAAGGAGGCGGCGGTTTGCGCCAACTGCGCGGGGGGCCACCCGGCCTCCCATCGCAGTTGCCCAGTCTACCGGGCCATGGCGCGGGCAGAGAGGAAGGAGGCCCGGCGTCATGACCCACCCCCTTGAAGGAGGCCTCCGCCTCGGCGGGCTTTGCCTCATTCTCCGGGATCGGAGACTGGGTACGAGGGACCCCAAGGAGGTGGTGCGGTGTGGCAGGCCCTAGTGGTACTAGACGCATGGCTCCGCAGCCGGCAAGGCCCGCGCTAGTCACGGCAGTGCCCAGACGGACTGATCCCCTGGCAGATGGAACGGCGAGACTATGGTTCATGGCTAGCTGGTGCATGATACCTCTTCTCAACTAACACTACCACTGGACCTTTCCCAGTCCACATCCTTGCATGTGCTATCACAAAATGTCAGGTTTTACATGTAGGCTCTTTCTGCCTAAGTGGTTTTTCCCTGACCCTTCAATACCACACCTCAACATTACCTTACCAATACAAACTCTTGCCGTGGTAGCGAATCTAACTCGGAAACCAGCAGATACTCCTTGTATCACTTTCCCACTCTTCCCTGCAATCTCTTCTTAGAAATGAATAGCATGTCGGAGGCCATGTAGATTGAGTCGATGGTCACGGCGGGGAAGCGGGCTACGGGGGCCCCCCGTATAAAAAAAAAAAAGCACTGCACGATCAGCGTTGCCAATCCATGCTCGGAGGTAAGCGACTCTCGACCATCTGTCGCTTCGCCGTTCCCATATCTGACGACAGCGCAGTTTTCCTCACCCGCCTAATTTGGTGGCCGCGACAATAGATTACAATTATAATATATTTTAACGATATTTCTATATTTTTGGATGCGAGGTTGCTGACGCAGGAAGGAGAAAACGTTAATTTGTCACAGCACTTGCGGATATACATATCGCAGATATTTGAATTTGCTGACCAGGACTCTTTCTGTTAGCCGATATTTCTATTGATCGATATTCGGATAATCAGTACTTTACTGCAGGCAGGAATGAGTTTGCCAATGATATAACGAAGGACAGTGTAGTATTATGACTTGTGAAAAGAAGTAGTACAAGTCATAATACTAGAATGTCCTTCGTTATAGCATAATACCACTTGTACTAGCTTTTTACATGTTGATTTACTTTTAAATTTTACATTTCAAATTCATTTAATGCCAATAAAATAATGGGAATGAGATCGTAGTAAGTTCTGTTTTGTAAGTTATGTCGATTTGATAGTGATGATGAGACAAATGTAAAATATGTTTTGGCATTATGAAATATTAACATGAAAAATAGAGAAAAATCGTAGTCTATTGCAACACTTCCCTATTCATCAATTTAAGTGGAAGTAGTTCTATAACGACTGCAGTATGTTAGTCTTACGTGATGTTACGAAGAAGGGGCCCCACATTTTTAAATAGCCCAGGGCCCCCAAACAGCTTAATTCGGCACTGTACACGCACTTTGTGGCCTTCATCTTTCTTTTGCCGATACCTTCATTTTTCGAGGTTTTGGACCCCTTCCATTCGTTTTCTTCTGATTAGTGTTTATAGAGGATGGTTGCTCAGTTGTACTTCCTCTTAAAACAATGATCACCACCACCACCACTTGGTACTATATAAGCTGCATGGGTTATCAATAAACTAGTTCAGAGTAGCTGAGAACATCACTCTTGTTACACATGTGCAGAGTATTTTTACCTTAGAACCCAAGAAATACCACATGAATGGATAACAACAGTTACCATACATAATTTACGGTAATGCACTCAACTCAAGAGACATTCAGTGTTTGTCAACATACTGGGGTAACCTCTTAGAAACGCAGTATCGGTAATTACTTTCTTAATAACGAAAACGCTGAAGGTAATTTATTACAACTGTGTTTTAGTACTTTAAGTACAGTACTTCAAGTTCAGTATTTCATGTACCGGTAATCATAATATGACACAGGTACTGTACAGATTTCTATGTTTCTGTCAATAACATTACGTATTTGACAGATGAAATTAATAAGAAACACAGTAAAATAAAGTTGTAAGGAAGTAAAAGAGTAGGACATGAGCTTTCCTGTTGATTCATGTTTCTCAAAGAAAAAGAAGAAGAATTTCAGGCTCTGCTAATTATCTTCCTATTCAAATAGCGGTGAATGTATTAATATCATTTAAGTGTTATACAGTAGATGCCAGTTAAATTCTTTACGAAAAATAGTTGGTGTTTTGTTTTTATTTCAATGTACGGCACCGAAATCCTCTAAATTCAAATACACTTGCCTTTGGTTACTCTCGCTAAAAGACCCAATATGGCAGCTCCATAAGAAGCATTCGTGACTTGACCTCCCTAGACAGACCTTGTTAACAATTCTGGGATGCCGTATGCCGTGAAAATTAAATGACAGATTTCCCATGACTTTAAATAGTTTTCTCTTGACAAGATAATAGAAAACATAATCGCCGAAGTCGGTAAGCTATAAACATAATGCCGGTATACAGGTATATTTTTCTTTGATTGCAACAATACATAAATGTGAATTACAGCCGTTAATTTAACAATACTATGCATTAGATTACCGGTACTATTGTTTAATATTTTTACGAAGAATTATGTTCAGAATGTTTCCAATATAGCACAGAGGTTAGGAATGTTAAGAGATGCGAATTATAATAATTCGCAATGTTTACTTTTGTCAAGGCTGTTTATTGTTGCTTCTTTCTATAGAAAACTGGTCAACAAATAGGATTTGTGCGGCTTGAATATTGTCTGCAGGGCTTGTAGTGCTCTACAGTGCACTGCAACGTGTATTGTCAAGGATCTTAGGTGCATTGTAGTTACCGAAGGCCAGGGCTGGATTATTTATTACTATATAATGCTCGCATTGTATTCAAGGGGGTGTGGTATTAAATGCGTCGGAACATACTATTTTCCTCGTTGCCCGTCAAACAAAAATAGAACGCTGTTGTGCTGTTTGATAAAAGCAACAAATATAATTGAACAGGCAATGTATAGCACCGGTATGTAACTTCCAACCTTTGTCCCGTTTCTCTGCGGGGCAGGGTATGAAATGAGATGAATCCTTGTAGCAAGATTTAAATAATAATATGAGATAAATCCTTGTAGCGAGATTTAAATAATAATATTATTGTTTTTACGTCACAATAACTACTATTGACGTTTTTCGGAGACGCCGAAGTGTCGAAATTGTGTCCCACAGGAGTTTTTTTGTTATTTGCTTTACGTCGGCCGACACAGATAGGTCTTATGGCGACGATGAGGCAGGAAGGGAGTGGGGAGGAAGCGGCCGTGGCTGTAATTAAGGTACAGCCCCAGCATTTGCCTGGTGTGAAAATGGGAAAACGGAAAACCATCTTCAGGGCTTTCGACAGTGGGGTTCGAACCCACGATCTCCCGAATACTGGATACTGGCTGCACTTAAGCGACTGCAGCTATCGAGCTCGGTAGGAGTTCTTTTACGTGCCGGTAAATTACCGACATGGGGCTGACGTACCGGTATGAGTACCTTCAAAATAATACACCTGGATGGAGGCAGGATCGAAACTGCCAAGTTGGGCCAACCGTCTGAGCCACTCAGCCCAGCGTAGTGGAATTTTAAGATTAGATGCCCTTTCTGACATCAACCTCAGCAGAGGAGTTAAGGAGATGAAATCAATGACTGATATGATAACAGGAAGGGTAGGCTGAAACCCGGTGCCGGCACATAGCCTACTCCTCTCGAATAGCACCAAGGGGTCTGCTCAAGGCTTTATGTCACCACGCGATGGACGAATCACTATCAACAGCGTCCTGTGCCCTTGTTCCATATGCGCACTGTGAAGAGGTTTTGGAATCCAGACTTTTGGCACGCAATCTAGTGATTAGAAATTGAATACCACCACCTCAGCCCGGGGTAATGAGATTTTACAACGAATGCTCCTTCCTGATGTCAGCCTTATCAGAGGAGTTAATGAGATGAAATCAGTGACTGATCCTACCAGCCAACATTCTGATAGTGAATTTTTTTTTCGACCAACAGGACTCGAACCGGCTAACTGTGGTGTCAGACTTCACTAACTCCATGGCCACCAGGCGGGCTTAAAAGGGAATATTTTTTAAAATGAAATTATAATGTGTGTGTACTCTCCTTCATACTTTGTCTGCATCGAAGTAGATATAATAGCCTAAGTTGCCCTCACTTTATTCGCGGAAGAAAGACCATAGTTATAATTTCTCGAAACTCATCATTTATGTTCAGCTTGCCAGGTTGTGCATTAGGCACTGTTTTATTTTATAAGGAGCTATAGGCCTACAGCGACGTAACAAGAAATGTCAAAATTCTCCGTTAATTTTAAATCTATCGGAAAACTGGATCTGATAAAAGTTGTGCAAAATACAATATCTGATCTTGTATGTTTCTTTTTACCGTCCCTATCCTGTCTGACCTCCCTTGGTCAACTCTTGTTCTTTTCCGACCCAGACGGTATTACGTAAGGAGAGCTAGGTAGTCTTTCGTTTTCATGCCCTTCGTGGATTTTGTCTTTTGTTGGCTGATACCTTCATTTTTTGAAGTGTCGGACTCTTTCAAAATTTCCCCTCGGATTATTGTTATATAGGATGGTTGTGCAGTTCTACTTCCTCTTAAAACAACAATCACCGCCACTCTTTTTACTGTACAACGAATATTAATGCAGTAAGCTATTCATGATCATCACACAATATAAATAAAAGTGAAAGTCCTGAGTCACTAATCACTAATTCTCCAACTTCCCTCCACCTGTGGGTGGGAGCGGTATACCCTGCCTGTTGTAAGAGGCGACTAAAAGGGACCCAAAAGGCTCTCAACTTGTAAGCTTGGGTTGGCGACCACGAGGCTTTTAGCTGAGTCCTGGCATTGTTTCCACTTCCTTGCACCAGACTCCTCACTTTTATCTATCCTATCCAACATCGATTGGTCAACACTTGTAATTTTCTGACCCTGGCGGTATTAGGAATCTAGGCCTAGGGATTCTTTCATTTTCACGCCCTTCGTGGCCCTTGTCTTTCTTTAGCCGATACCTACATTTTTCAAAATGTCGGATCCCTTCCACTTTTTCCTCTCTAATTAGTGTTATATAGAGGATAGTTGTCCAGTTGTACTTCCTCCGCCACCACCACCACAATTATACTAAACCACGAAGCTAGAGGACTGAAATTTGGCACAGGTGTTTCTTGTAAGCTGACTAGGGAAAGAAATGATGCTTTTTTCCGATGATCTCCCCCTGTGGATGGGAGCGCTAGAATACCATCCACGGTATCCCTTGCCTGCTGTAAGAGCTGGCTGAAAGGGGGACCAGGGACTCTTGTGACCATTAGCAGAATCCTGTCATTGCTTCCACTTTTTCCAGGCTCCTCACTTTCACCTATCCTAAGCGATCTGACTTGCTCAACACTTGTTCTTTTTCCGACCCCGATGGTATTAGGTTACAGGGGATAGGGAGTATTTCATTTTCATGCTCTTCGTAGCCCTTCTCTTTCTTCGGCCGATACCTTAATAGCACCCATGGTATTCCCTGCCTCTCCTAACAGGTGACTAAAAGGGCCTCAAGGGTTCCTAACTGGGAAACGTCGGATGGCAACCACATGGCCCTTAGCTGAGTCCAGGCATTGATTCGACTAACTTGTTACAGGCCCCTCACTTTCATCTCTCCTATCCAACCTCTCTTGGTCAACTGTTGTTATTTTCTGACTCCAACAGTATTAAGTTATGGGGCCTGGGTAGTCTCATTTTCACGCAATTCGTGGCTCTTCTCTTTCTTCGGCCGATACCTTCATTTTTCGAAGTGTTGGCTGCCTTCCATTTTTTTTCTTTCTGATTAATATTAATAAAGGAAGGTTGCCTAGTTATACTTCCTTGTAAAACACTAATCACCACCATCACCACCACCTCCAACTCTGGAATTCTGTGGCTGCGAATTGCTCGACTTAAGACATCATGTGGGACCTGATTGAAACCTTTTTCCAGGTCTAAAAATACTAAATGCACGGTCTTCTTCTTTTCTCTGTACCTTTCCATCAACAAAATGTGTAGCATGTATCGCATCTGTATCACACTGATTTGGTGTAATGGCAACAGTTAGTCAGTTCCCCCTGTGGGTGGGGGCAGTAGAATAACACCTACGGTATCCCCTGCCTGTCGTGAGAGGCGACTAAAAGAGGCCCTCTAAGGGTTCTTAACTTTGGAACGTGAGTTGGCGACCATAGAGCCCTTAGCTGAATCCTGGCTTTGCTTCCACTTACTTGTGCAGGCTCCTAATTTTCATCTATCCTATCTGACCTACCTTGGTTAACTCTTGTTCTTTTCTGACCCCAACGGTATTAGAGCATTAGAGGCCTAGGGAGTCTTTCATTTTCACGCCCTTCATGACTCTTGTCTTTCATTGGCTGATACCTTAATTTTTTCGGAAGCGTCGGATCTCTTTCATTTTTCTCTCTGATGAGTGTTACATAGAGGATGCTTGCCTACTTGTACTTCCTCTTCAAACACCACCTCGACTCGATGGACCCTTTCGGACCAATTGCTCATAGATTGTCATCAAGGCCATTCCAGAATTTCTCCTTCTCGTTATCAGTGCACCCAGTCTGAGGTGCAGAACAAGAGACAGTTTGAGTAGTGAGTGGTGGTGATTCAACCTTGATGGACATGAGGCGATCTGACACACTGGAGATGCTCGTGAAGTCGTGATACTGTTATAAAACTGTTGGATGGCCCATTTCTCATGCCACTTCGGGGGAACACCCTAGCATGATCAACATCATAATTTGTTGTAGCGATATTTCCAACGAAGAAATATCTCAACCGACGTGTCACTCTGCCTGTTGTTAAGGGCATTTTATACCTGCTGCCGGGTTTGCATTACGTCTCCCCTAACCTGAGAATAGGCGGCTTTGGTAGCTGCCCCTAACCTGGAGTGCAGACGTTACCTTATAGTTTTCAGTGGCATTTCCTCCACTGAGGGTCTATCACCCTCCTAAAAGAGCTCATCTGCCCGAAGCCATTGGCTCCCTTGGGGAGTCAGGTTATTTCCCACCACCAAACACTTGGCTTTACAGTCTACTCTATTACTTTAGCAGGACAAACCTGGCCAGATACCAAAATATGGTTAATTCACGTAATTACAATATTTAATCTTCACAGTTCCCATGAAGCCAGAGAGCTGCAATTCAGTGTGCACATTCCCCATAAACATCAGCTAATTAGGAACATTGAATATGTTTCATTCTGACGTTTTGTGAATATTTGGTATGGTGTGTGGCCTCTGATGATGGGTTGGTGCTGTATAGCTCTAAGTGTATCAGAAATGTTAAAGGAACTTGGGTGGGAAACTTTAAGTAAGAGAAGGGAGAAAACTAGACTTATAGGATTATATAGAGCCTATACAGGAAAAGAAGCAAGGGGAGATATCCATGAGAGGCTTCAGTTGGAAAATAATTATATCGTCAGGACAGACCACAGATATAAAATTAGAAGGAATTTTAGCAGAAGCGATTGGGGTAAATTTTCATTCATTGGGAAGGGCGTGAAGGAGTGGAACAGTTTACCACGGGTAGTGTTTGATCCTTTTCCAAAATCTGTACAGATATTCAAGAAGAGAATAAACAGCAACAGAGAAAATAAATGAAGTATTAGAGGGCATTCGACCAGTGCAGGTTATTGTAAAAAAAAAAAAAAATGTGTGTGAATAAATTAATTCCATCCCCTGGTCTAAGGAGTTTGGACAGCCAAAGTAGGGGACTGCCTGTAGGAGTGAAGTACAGTGGGGACTTCCAGGGCCCTGGGACTGCGACGGTAGCTGTGAAGGCCCTTCAGGAACTCTGACAAGTGGTGGCAAAAGGGGCTCTGTTAAGACGCAGCAGGTCGTTATGCTACTTAGGATCCAAAATGGGTAAAAAAAAAAAAAAAAAAGTATATAAAATGCAATGTAAAGTTTAATCATATACCAGTTGTATAGTATCATTTAAATTAATTCCACATACTGTATATCAGTTGACTATATTTGTAAGTAGTACAGGAGATATTATAAGTAGAATTTTGTAAACAATATAAATTTATTAAGGATGATGTGTGTGTTTAATAGAAAAAATTATTAGCGTAAATTGTATAATATTGTGTTCTAGGAAAATTATCTTCGTCTCTTGTTAATTTAAAATTTAGTGCTTGACAATAATGTGTACCATTTGCCACCGAGGTAGACACCTCATTTGCAAATAAAGAGATTTTGATTTGATTTGATTCTTCTTTGTCGTTTAGGCCTACTGAGGACTATGGGGCTCGTATCTACTCTTCAGTAAAGTTGTTGCTTTCTTCTTCTTCCAATACTCCTTCATTTGCTGACTATGAACCTGCTTTCTCTCTTTTGTCCACTTAGTTCCTGTAATCATCTTACTTGTAAGGGACGTTGGGAAAACACCGTGTTGGATGGCTTGACGGAACAGTATTTGGTCATGAGTTTGTCCCAGTGGGATACCTAGTTGTTCCATATCCGACTTAACTGATGCGATCCATTTTATAGCTCTAACTATGATTAATTCTAATGATGAGGACACACACACATCCAACTTCCAGGCCATGCGAATTAATCAATGAATGTCAAAATCCCCAACTAGGCCGGGAATCGAAACCGGGACCCACTGGACCAAAGGCCAGTAGGTTAGCCACGGAGCCAGACATTAAGGAGATCAAATTGACGTAACTATCATAGCAATATCACTACTTACCACACTTCCCACGAAGCTAGAGGGTTGCCGTTTGGGGTGTTAGGAAAAATAAAGATGTTTCATTCTGGATTTTTGTGGCTAAAGGGGTCAAAAAGCTAAACTCGTATCCTCGTTCCAAGATGGTGCAACTCTTTTGAGGCATAACCACGATGGAGCTGCATGTTCCATTTTAACCACATACCTTTCTTAAATTTCTCACAGTACCGGGAATCGAACTCAGGCCCCCGAGGATGGTATCTAATAGTGCTAACTGTTATGCTACAGAGGTGAACACTAAAAGGGTGATATCGTGTGGTAACTACCCTAATCAATGTATAGGAGATTCTTTCATTTCCCACAAAGCTGGAGCTTCCTCCTGAAGGTGGGGGTGGTAGAATAATATCAACAATATTCCCTGCCTGTTGTACGAAACGACCAAAAGGGCCCCCAGGGGCTCTTAACTTGGAAGTGTGGGTTGGCAACCACGCGGCCCTTGGCTGGATCCTGGCATTGCTTCAACTTGTATCAAGCTCCTCACTTTCATCTATCCTATCCCACCTCCCTTGGTTAACTCTTGTTCTTTTCTGACTCCAATGGTATTAGGTTCGCGAGGCGTAAAGTGTCTGTCATTTTCACACCTTTTGTGACCCTTGTCTTTCTTTGGCCTATATCTTCATTTTTCATAGTGTCGGATGCTTTCCATTTTTCCCTTCAGATTAGTGTTAACAGAGGATGTTTGCCGAATTGCACTTCGTCTTTAACCAGTACTCACCACTACGTCCGACTCGTTGGCTGAATGGTCAGCGTACTGGCCTTCGGTTCAGAGGGTCCCGGGTTCGATTCCCGGCCGGGTCGGGGATTTTAACCTTCATTGGTTAATTCCAGTGGCCCGGGTGATTGTGCTGTCCCCAACATCGTTGCTACTCACACACCACACTATCCTCCACCACAATAACGCAGTTACCTACACTTGGCAGATACCACCCATTCTCATTGGAGGGTCTGCCTTACAAGGGCTGCACCCAGCTAGAAATAGCCACACAAAATTATTACTCACCACTACCACACCATGAAGTTAAACTGCTTAAATTTGGCATAGGTGTTTCTTATAAGTTAACTAGGAAAAGTAAAAAATGTTTCATTGTGATGTTTTGTGATTAAGGCGGTGAAATTGGAGTGTACCAACATAATCACCAATATCACTAATTCTCAAACTTTCCAGGAATGTAGAGGGCTGCAAATTGGCACACGTGTGCCTTATAAGCCACTTAGAAAAATTAAAGATATTCCATTCTGATGTTTTGTGATTAAGGGAGTGAAATTATAGTAATTACCCCAATCAACAGAGATTCTCATATCCCACTTCCCACACGGCTAAGGGCTAAGGTCTGAAATTTGGCACAAACCTTTCTTGTAAGGTAAATAATAAAATGTAAAGCTGGTGTTCCAGTGATGCTTCTCAGAAACCTAAATCCACCAAAGTTTTGCAGTGTAACACGGCTTCTGATAACATCACTGAGGCCACAATATTTGTACAGGGACTGCTGTGAATGAGATCGTGTTTATATCAAGAATATTATCGTCTTCAGTTCCCTGTTAAGGCTTGCTTCATCATTACTATAAATACAGTCATAAGAAAAAGTATCCGTACACTTATTGACATGTACGTTGTATAACATAAATAGGTTAGCTTTCTGTACACTATGTAAAGACATATATACCATAAAACATACAATTGATGGACGTCCCTGCCATTAATACATAAATAAATGAAAATGCCTTGATTTCATACTCATAAAAAGTATTCGTACAGTCCGGTTTTACTTTCATTCCCCACTGATTTTAGTGCATATTTAGTATTTGTTGGCAATCCTTTTGATTTTACAATGGCCTCAAGCCACCTAGGCATTGAATGAACTAGCTTGTGGGTGAAGGTGGGGTCAATCTTACCCCATTCTTCCAAGAGAGCCATTTTCAAAGCTGGCTTTGATGAAGTATTTCTTGTGCCCAGTCTCTCTTTACGATAAGCCTGCACATCTTCAATTGGATTCAGATTCGGGGATTGGTGGGGGGGTGTTATCATATATGTGGGTGTGTTTTATAAAATCCACAGTCATGTATCCAGGGCCGTATGGTTTGGATCATTATCCTGCATGACTACATAATCACCCAGAAGTCCCATTTTTTCGGCACTAGATTCTAGACGTTTCTTCAAAACTTCAATACAATGTTCCATCCTTTCCATCTATGAATTCTAAGGAACCTACCTCAGTTGAGCTCATGCACCCCAAAACCATTAAATAACCTCCACCATGCTTCACTGAAGGAAGCAGACTTTTTCTTCGAGTTCTGTGTTCTTTTTCCTCCGCCCCTTTTTACAATGTTCTTGAAAAGTAGTGAATTTTTCTTTCATCCATAAATATAACTGGATACCATAATTCTAGAGAAGCATGTTTGTAGTCTGTAGCATATCGTAGTCTTTTCTTCCTGTTTGCTGGGATAATTAAAGGTTTTCGCCTGGCATTTCTACAATGATAGTCATTCGTATATAAAACCTTTTGAATTATGGAAGTACAGTTATGAAGTTTTAAATCATTTCCTAGTTCAGACCTCAGTTATGCAGCACTGATTCTAGGATTTTTCTTAAGTTTCCTGAAGTTTAGTCTTTCAGTTCGTTCATCTAGTGTGCATGGACGTCCACATCTACGTGCATTTTCGAAAGATTTTCTCTCACCATACCTGTCAATAATTCCCTGAATTGTAGATCTTGGTCTCTTCACAAATTTAGATATTTCTGAGAGAGATTTACAGGAATTATGAGCCCGAATTATAATCATTCTCCTTTCTTCTGTTGTTTCTTTCATTTTGCGGCCCATCTTACTGATAGGCTGTATCACTTCTTGTTTACAACGATTGAAGCACAACTGACTTGGTAAAAGACGTGACCTTTACTGCTTACCTGCGTTGCAAGTGATGTCATCAAGGTTTTTGATATGAAGATTTTCCACCTGTACGAATACTTTTTATGCATCTATATTTCGAAATTATTGGATGATATGCTTGTTAAAAGAAAATTTTCCAAAGTACTATTGTTACTTCCGGTACGTATTCATAGTCATGTTTCGTGAAATACCGAAATACAGGGAAGCGGTGAAATTTCTAGCGGCGTATGGACAATGCGTCAATTACAAACGACAATATTGCTTAACGTTTGAAGTGTACATATACTTTTTCCCATGACTGTACATTACATGGACAGACACTGAAAATGGCTGGTATCAGTGTATGAGAAAATTGTTTATTGAAGTTTTGCGTAGTCTCTTTGTGGGTTAGCAGACCATCTAACCTCTTTCTTTTAAAAGGTTTTATTCCATACCTGGATGGCTTACGTCGGGCCTTCTTGACAGCGATGCCATCTCTCAGGCCAGTCTAATCTTGTGGGTAGCAGCGGCCTAATAACACCCATGGTGTCCTCTGCCTGTCATAAGAGGTGACTAAAAGGGGCCCCAGGGGCTCTGTACTTCGGAGTGTGGGTTGGCGACCACAGGGCCCTTAGCTGAGTCTTGGCATTGCTTCCACTTACTTGTGCCAGGCTCCTCACTTTCATCTATTCTCTTCGACCCTCCTTGGTCAACTCTTGTTCTTTTCTGACCTCAATGATATTAGGTCACAAAGCCTAAAGAGTCCTTAATTTCCATGCCCTTCATGGCCCTTGACTTTCTTTGGTTGATACCTTCATTTTTGAAGTGTTGGATCCCTTCCATTTTTCCCCTCTGATTAGTATTAATAGAGGATGGTTGCCTAGTTGTACTTCCTCTTAAAACAATAATCACCACCACCACCACCCCCTGTGGGTGGGGTGGTAGAATACATCCACGGTATCACCTGTCTGTTAAAAGAGGCAACAAAAAGGGGGACCAAGGGCTCTGAACTTGAGAGCAGTGGTCAGCGACAATGATTTCCCTAGCTGAGTCTGGCATTGCTCCATTTACATTGTTAGGCTCCTCACATTCATATTTCCTGTCCAGCCCTCCTTGACCAAATGTTGTTCTCTTTTGACCCCGATGGCATGAGGTTTGCGAGATGTTGGGAGCTTTCGAGGCCCTTTCCACTCTTTTACTGTTACCTTAATTCTTCAGAGCATCGGAACTGAGATTACTGTTAGAAGAGCCAGGATAAGTGGCCCGTATTGGTGGGTTAGATCTGGTTCAGACCAGTTGCATTTCATTCAGAAGTAGTATGTACTGTACTTCATTATTAGCAAACGATTATTTCAAAATGTTTAGACAATTTACAAACAAATTTAAAGTCACAAAATGGTCTTATCGTAATGTCAATGTCAGAACTTGCCTTGCATTAAATAGAGCTGTCGCCCTTTCTCAGGTACCTTCCATCAACACACTCCAAGATATCTACGGTAATGGTCGATCACAATTGAAATAAATCGATTAACACTCTATTTATTTATTGATCTGAAAGTACACAGGTTTTACACCCAATTAAGTACCTTCTTGACATTCATTAACAATCTGTATCTATGAAGTTAAAGTTTAACAAAAAGTTAAAAATCGAAAAAAAAAAAAAAAAAAAAAAAAAAAAGAAAAGAACAAAATTAACATTATATCTGATACCATTTACAATTTATAGGAAATGAAAAATTCACTACGATATCACACTGTAATACAAAGCAAAAGACAATACAAAAAAAGAAAAGAAACTTAAAACACGAATGTGTACACTGGGAAATATGGTAAGTACCAGAAAGAAGGAATTATTAAAAATTTACAAATTGTAAAGGCAGGCTTCTAGTTTCTTATTGAATTCATTATCCGATTCGGTGAATATATCGACTTCTTTGGTTATAGTGTTATAAAGCGTTGTCATTTTTACAAAAGGTGAATTTGACTGATGCAAAGTTTTTGATCTTTGAACATAAAATAATTGGTGATGACGTGATCTTGTCTGCGGAACATGGAATGAAATGCGTTTTTAACAGATCCATAGAATCAAATCGTCCTATTACAATTTTTCTTAGTATTTGTATAGAAATTAGAGACTGTCTGATTTTCAATGAAGGAAATAGAAATAAATTCCTTAATAACTGGGTTGATGTGTCGGAAGGGCAAAAAGTTTTAAAAGTTTTGAAATAAAGATAACGTAGGAACTTATTTTGTACAATTTCAATAGCATTCACTTGTTGCTTTGTATATGGTCTCCAAATTATTACAGAATATTCCAGTATGCTCCGTACTAAGGTAATGTATAATTTATTCAGTACAGATGGCTAGGTAAATGGTCTCGAAGTTCTTATCAGAAATCCTAGCATTCGGTTAGCATTCTTTGTTATTGTATTAATATGATCTTTGAACATTAGCTTACTGTCAAAAATTATACCAAGGTCCTTAAACGTTAAAACTCTATCCAATTTTTCCCCCCTTATATGATAGGCTGAGACATCATATTCCTTCTTCCTGGTAAACGTCATGTATTTACATTTACTAACATTCAAAGACAAATTATTAATGTCACACCAAGAAATGACATTATTAATGTCCTTTTGCAACTCGTCCTGGTTTTTATGGTCGCTAATATATTTGAAAAGTTTCAAATCATCTGCAAAAAGTAAACAGTTAGAGTGGCAAATATTGTCTGGTAGATCATTAATTAGAATTAAAAACAAGAGAGGTCCAAGATTTGAACCTTGCGGAACACCAGAAGGACTGATAATATTATCGGAAATTCCATTGTTAAAATAAACAAACTGCTGTCGATTTTTTTAAATATGAACACATTAACTGCAACAGCTGTTTAGAAAAACCTAATTTATACATTTTTGTAATTAAAATTCTATGGTCGACTTTATCGAATGCCTTTTCGAAATCCATATAAACAACATCAGTCCTTCCGTTGGTATTAATTGCATCATACAAATTTTGAGTATAACCCAGAAGATTGGTGATAACTGATCTGTTAGATACAAATCCATGTTGAAATTCAGACAGAGCAATCTTAACATGGTTATAAATCTTACGGTGCAATATATGTTCGTATACCTTAGCTACGGCATTGATAATGCACACTGGACGATAATTAGATATCATTACAAAACTGCCTGTCTTAAAAATGGGCGTAACTTTAGCGACTTTCCATTTCTCAGGAAAGGATGAAGTGCGAATAGAAAGATTAAAAATGAAAGTTAATTGATTAGCCAATAAATCGGCACAAGCCTTAATTATATATGGAGGTATGCCATCAGGACCACTCGATCTTTTAGGCTTTAGTTTACCATTAATAGCCTTTTTCACCTCTTCAACAGATATCTCACTGACATGTATATCAACATGTATATCAACAGAGGGAAATAGAGGAATGTCATCTAAAGCCAAATTATCCAGTATATAATTAAAATCTGATCTGACGTAAACTGACAAAAAATATCGAGCAAAGCCATGAACAACATTATCGCCTTCGTAGCTCTCACCATTATACTCGAACGTAGTTCCTCCTGATCTCGTGAATCGCTTATTTTTAATGTGCCTCCAGAAATGTGTTATATCACGTTTTAAAATAACCTCTAATTCACTGATGTAATTTCGATATGCGGAATTTATATTTACTTTCAAGTCAGATCTGAACTGTTTGAAACGTTCATCATAGTACCTAGAGAATTTCCTCTTTTTGGCACACTTCCTTTTCTTTTTGATTAACTGAATGATATCGTGATTGAACCAGACTGGAAATTTTGATTTTTTTTTAATGACTTGACCCTTAGGTATGCAATTATCGAGCATCTATAAATTGACGAGTAAAGGAAATCCACAGCCTCATCCACGTCCTGATATGTATACAACGGGTTCCAATCAATATCTCTTAACTTGAAATACAGTCGTAGAAAATCCGCTCTCTTGAAATCGTAGTATTCTCGATTTATATTTTCTGGTAATGAACACCTCTTTACTGGAGGTAATGATAAACAGAGTGAGGGATGATGTAAATCTTCAGACACAAGAGCAAATTCCTCACATTTCACGTCAACTATGAAATTGGCCAGTACAAGATCCAGCGTCCTAGAATTTTAATTAAGAATATTATTGTATGACGTTAAACCTAAATATGATATCAGTTGACCCAATCTTTTACTAGTCACAGTTCCTTCTATAAATGAATAACCAGTACCATTAATTTCAGGAAGATTGAAATCACCCACAATAATGCAGTCCGATATCATAAGATTGTCAGTGCTTTCTAAATAACCAAAGTAGTCGTGATAAACCATTAAAGATGATGCTGGAGTAATGTTCACAACATTTATAAATAACTTCCTATTATTATTTGAGATACAAATAGTAAGTGATTCACAATGCTCTCTAGAGTACTTGGATAATAGTTTTGCCTTAAAACTCCTTTTGACGGCAATCAAAACTCCCCCGCCCCACTCCTTGCCGGTTACTAAAGGATCTCTGTCATTTCTGAACACTAAATATCTACTGTCAAATAATTCACTATCATATATACTATTTGATAGAGAAGTCTCACTCAGTACAACAATATCGTATGAAGAGCACAGGAGATTTTGGATAAATATATCAACCTTAGTTCTAAGTCCTCTTACATTTTGATAATAAACTAAAAACTCAATATCATGGCTCATGAAAAATCAAAGTTGAAAGAGTAAGAACATTACGATGAAAAAATTACAATTTATCCAAATCACTCTCACAACGAATGGCATGCACTTGACTTCCATCAGTCTTTCTCATCAAAATTTTGCCACTCCTGTTCACCCACAGATACTTATATTCTCTATCACGTTGCAGACTTTTAACTCAAAATTAGATTTATTACACGTTTTCCTCCTGTTTTACAAACAAATTATAAAAAAAACAAAGTATAAAGTTAAGGTAAATATAAAACATGCCTGTTATAAATGTAGAATATAACTGTACATGGCATAATTATTTGGCTAGGGACAATAGGTGTTTCAACGATCAGAGATCAGATACGCAATCATCTTAATAATATGGTAACTAAGCTACCCTTTGGTTTTGAAATGAGATTCCCTGGCGACAGGCTATTCATAGATTCCTATCCAGTACCTTCCAGATTGCTTTTAGATATGAGGCTAAAGGAGCTAATATACTTTAACCTGTCCTTGTTTTTCTCAGTTCTACAATTTTCAGAATATAAGTCCATTTCTTTAAACTACGTACAGGATCGTAATGAAACATGAGACCCTATTTCTACATTCGGTAATGTAACATTCACTGGAAGCATTTTTGATGTGCTTATTATATTGATATGCGGGGTCCCATCAAGTCACATTCTTATGGAAAAAAGTGAGCAACTTTAAAATTCCATTAAAAGAGAATAACAGAGAGGAAGTTCAGGAAGTGTCAGGGTATCAGATCTGCACAAGATACAGTAGTTGGGAAAACATAATAAAGCTTCAATTTTGTTCTCTATATCCAACATTCCTTTTTCTTCATGGAAATTTATTGTAATAAGGTAGTAAATAAAGTGAACTCAAATAATTAAATGTTGAAAAATATTAGGAGAGCTGGCCTCAAAGAATGTCTAAGACTGTCATGTCAAGATCACATGATCACGAATAACAGCTGTTTCGAGTGCTAGCCCAGGACGTTATCAGATAGCGCAAGGCTGGAGGGGTGGACATTACACGTCCACTCCGTGCTATACAAGTGTACTTTCTTTCATATAAGGACGTACATAATTAAATGTGTTCAACATGGTGCTTGCATAAAATGTACCGAACAATATGCTTTGTAATCATCGTGAACCAGGAAAACAAATAGAGTAACTACTTTGAAGGTTGCCATAAGCAATGAAGTGCAAAGTAAAAAGCATTTATTTTTTTTAGGGGCTTAACATGCTCAGATCTCCGTGGCTCAGACAGCAGCACGCTGGCCTCTCACCACTGGGTTCCGTGGCTCAAATCCCGGACACTCCATGTGAGATTTGTTTTGCACAAAGCAGAGAGGTGGGACAGGTTTTTCTCCGGGTACTCCAGTTTTTCCTGTCATCTCTCATTCCAGCAACACTCTCCATTATCATTTCATTTCATCTTTCAGTCATTAATCATTGTCCCAGAGGAGTGCGACAGGCTTCGTCAGCTGGCACAGTTCGTATCCTCGCCACAAGATTGGGGCTTCATTCATTCCATTGCTGACCCGGTCAAATGACTGGAAACAGGCTGTGGATTTTCATTTTTAATAATACTGAATACTATGCCACTACCATATCGCTTCTGTAGCAAAACATCATGTTTTTATAAACTAAAAGAAAATAGGCTGTGGTAACGGCAGTATCTCTTCAAGCAACCGTGTTCATATAGAAGTAGACAAACATAAACACACAGTAACAAATTGCTCTGTCAGTCCTTATGCTACAGCTGAATGTTTCAACCATTACTTGTAGATCAAAACAGGTAACTGGAGCCTGTCACACCCCTGAAACAGCAACGTGGGGAAGTACAAGAGAGTGGCACCCTTGTGCACAGGCACTGCGCTTTACGGCAGGCTAGCTTTGACACTCGTGGTCTAAGATAAGTGGTGATTATTGTGTATTAAGAGAGTTATTTCACACATATGAAACAAAATTTTATTAAAGGAGAATTGCAGTGATACAGTATTGCAAAATATGTGCCACTTACACATTAAACTCAAAGTCCAGCTTCTGCTGAAGAAAAAGTCTTTTCATAGAATGGACGGTTTTGTCACATAGACAGATTACTACAAACACACTAAATGAAGACACTCTGATGGAGAAATGTTGCATAGCAACTGATCTGCAAAGTCGAAGTGCTCCTTTAAGAGCTGAAGATTTGAGACTGTAAAGTTTGGAGAGATGTCAGCGAGTCCAGAGATAGAAACCTCATGAGCTGCCTTTAGTGCTTATACAGAGCATCCTCTGTGCTTCTCAAGTAAGGTATAGCTAGCCATTGGACGGCTGACTGCATTCTCTCCCAGCCCACTTGCTTATATAGAGTCTCGAGCGGTGACATGGAGTGTCAGCTGGTCGCCTGGCCAGCTCTGCTGGTGAGAACTGGATACAACCCATGCTGTGTGTGGGATTTGAATACCGGCACCACAACAGCGATATCTGCTTTTTTTTACAAGTTGTTTTACGTCGCACCGACACAGGTAGGTCTACAAGTAACAAATCTCATATCTGTTCCGTATTGAAGACAATAGTAAGTAAAATTCTTTCAAGAATAAAATTTTACTTACAGGTAGGTCTTACGGTGACAGTGCGATAGGAAAGGGCTAGGGGTGGGAAGGAAGTGACCGTGGCCTTAATTAAGGTACAGTCCCAGCATTAGCCTGGTTGAAAATGGGAACCCACCGAAAATCATCTTCAGGGCTGCCGACAGTGGGGTTCAAACTAAGTGTTGATAAACAAACTACAAAAGGCTGACAGAGCCGTATGAAAAAAAATAATGAAACATTGGATATCAGGGATGTAATGTAAGGTTACAGGGACACACAACCTCAAAATGAAAACATTCACAAATACAAATGTTTTTCTTCCAATATCTTACGCAAATAAAGAGTAATAATAAAAAGTTTTGACCTGTGGTTTGTGTTGTTCAAGTTTCTCACATGCTGTGCCTGCGATCAGTTCATTAGTGTTGGCTACTGAATGCATGATTCGAAGCAGTGTATCGATTCATTCAAGTGTCCGAGTGAATCGATTCACAGAAACGGCGAACTCACGGCACACAATTCAGCTTACTCCCAGTGGACAGTGCTGAGTGGCGCACTCACTGGATGTTGACGGGGAGCCGAGCTTCCGCTGCAGCGAGACAGTGAAACATGGCACATCGAAAGAATCATGAATGAGCATGGCTCAGTGAGACACAAGATACACATGGCTCCCTATCGGCACATTGGACACTGGTGGAGAGCCAAGCTTCCACTGCAGCGAGACATACAGTTAGCCATGGCACATCGAAAGAATCATGAATGAGCATGGCTCAGTGAGACACAAGATACACATGGCTCCTTATCGGCACACTGGACAATGACGGAGAGCCGAGCTTCCGCTGCAGCGAGACATACAGTTAGCCATAGCACACTGAAAGAATCGTATGCTATAATGGACTCTCGAGCTCAGCTCATTTGAAAATAATACCCACTTGCGTTCACTGTCCTCTTCTTACAGGGAGGTTTAAATAATAGATGGATTTATTTACAGTGTTAAAAAGGCAGTCAAAACATAATTCTGAAGTAGCTAGTAAGTAGGTAGGCTATTAGGTTATACTATTTATTAGTTTAATGAATCTTAGTATTATAACTTAGTTGACATTTGACAATTAAACTTGACTCTCGCCTGCCCTATGACTATGAGTCATGCTCATGACCATTCAGAAGTACCTGTTTTATATTGGGAAGAACGGCTCAGTATTCTCTCAGTTAATATGTCACATCGTTGCACAAGACTTCAATCATATGTGGACAGACGCAATAACAGTATGTTGAATCAGGAAACCAGTGGGCTACTGTACATCTCAGGTAGCCTATACAAAATATGACGATTTAAAAAATCCTCATCTGATAGAAAAATATATATTTTCAAAAATGACTGAGCGAGTTGGACGTGCCGTTAGTATCACATAGCTATGTGCTTGCATTCAGGGGATGCTGGGTTCGAATCCCACCGTCGGCATCCATTAAGATGGTTTTCCATAGTTTCCCCATTTTTCACACCAGGAAATTACCTTAATTAAGGCCATGGTTGCTACCTTCCTAATCCTAGACGTTTCCCATCCTGCGTCGCCGGAAACCTTCGATGTATTAGAGTGACTAGAATTTTTTCCTAAGAAAGGAGTTCAAAGTATGAAGACCAGATGGCAGCTGCGAGCACTGAATGCTGTTGCTGCTGTCTTACCAGTACATACTACACAGATGCAGTAGGAGCGGTGACTAATGTGCCGTGAATCAGATCACTGTATCAATTCAGTAACGTGAATAGAATCAAATGAATCGATTCAGTAAAATGAATCGATTCAGTAAAATGAATCGAATGTCCCATCACTACAGTTCATTGACGTCATCTTGAGGAAGAAAGTCTCAGTAACTCTAATGAGGCCTGGGAGTGTCTGTGGAGGTTGTGGATGATAAAAAAACAGCTGTTTTCAACCTGTCCCATGGATGTTAAATGCAGTTCATGTCCACTGAATTAGCCGACCAATTCATATGGTTGATACCTGCTTCTCTCATGAAGTTCGTCACTGATGTTCCTTAATGAGGGTGAGCTTGTTGGTGAAAATGAATTCTGGGCTATTAATGTCCCTCAAAGTGGTATCAAAGGTGTACGACTGCCATGAATAACCCCAGTCCCAAATATTGCACCACCACCCCGAAATGCATGTACCTCTTGAACATGCCTGGTATATTCCACCACATCCTTTACGTCATCAAAAACCCTTTGTCATCGTGCATCTGGGCTAACTGCTATCTGTGTTTCATTTGCAAATAAGTAGCAGCAGCAGCAGCAGCAGCAGCAGGTGGTTTACTCATTGTTGAGCATCGTGACCTCATTCCTTCACTTCATTAATAACTGCATCCTTAAGAAGATTTTTCCATCCTGAGCAGTCTTCAGCTCTTCTTAAGATATTGTGAAGAGGTAGACCGATGATCTTCTTTGCATGGTCTAACCATCTACTTGTTTTTCTCCCTCTTGGTGTAGTGCCTTCAATTTTGCCTTGCAGAATGGTCTTTTCTAAATTGTCTCCTTCTCTCCTCAAAATGTGTCCCAGGAACTGGAGATAACTTTTACTAACGCAGGAAGTTAAACATTTTTTGATGCTCAGTTCTTCTATAATGGAGGCATTTGTTCTTCTTTCTTTCCATGGTATACGGAGCATTCTCCGCCAACACCACATCTCAAAGGCATCTATTCGGTTCTTGTCGCTAGTCTTCACAGTCCAGGTCTCACAGCCATACAGGAAAACAGAAAACACCAATGATTTCACCAATCGTATTTTCACCCTTTTGGATAATGCCCGGTTCTGCCAGATCTTTGTAAGTTTAACCATTGTGGCACGAACTTTGACAATCCATCGTTTTATTTCTTTCAATTTCCTGTGTTACTGATTGTGAAGTCCAGATATACACAATAATTTACCAACTCCAGATCTTTCAGGCATCCTGTCATTTAGATTGGGATTTGACTTTGTTGGTTGATAACCATTAGTTTGGTCTTTTTCATGTTAATTTCTAGACCGAAATCCGAACTAATGATTTTCACTCTAGAGAGCAATTCATCAAGTTCTTGTCCACTTCCTGCAATAATTCCACTGGGTTGCTCAGCTTAACAGGGGCACTGCGTGTAGGTAGAAATGGAAGAATTGAGGTGTGAGAGGCTGAAGAACTCTTTTGGTGACTCTCTCTAGGTCGCTTCCTAAGGAATAATAATATTTTTTGCGGGGGAGTGTGGAAAATCTCTCATAAGACGCTTTTGAGGGTCCGCACTCTTCAAGTGTGTGGAGATTCTTATCCACTAAAAACCACACACCCCTTTCCCATGACGCTTGTGTCCGCCTTGCGTTACTTCAGGACGGTGTCGTGCTTAATTCATCTTGTGCTTCTTCTTCTTCTGCTTTACTGTCTGTCATAATCATCAAGATCCTTCTTCTGACGCAGAATATTTTCTACGTAGACTGCCACCTGATCCCAAGACTCTTGACTTTGTAGCATTACTAACACGATGCCTTCTGCTGTCAATTCTCTCTGCATAACTTCTAATCATTTTCTTTGTGGCAGCCAATGAACACACACAAAGAAAATATGTAGTGCATCATCAATATCATCGCAGTATATGCACACTGGGCTAGTTGCAAGTCCTAGTCTATGGAGAAGTTTCCGAAAGTATCCATGGCCTGTCAGATAGTAGTTCAATTGACCATGATTTTGGCCAACCCATACACCCAGAGAAGGTATCAGTCATTTCATCCATTTCCCTCTAGAATCGTCTTCCCATCTCGTTTGGTATCGTTGCATTCTACGACTAAGAGCCAAAGTCTTTGCCTGTCTCCTTCCTAGCTCTCCTTGTGTGAGCCAAATTTCTTGTCTTTTGAAAGCCAACAAGTCAGTAGGAGCTACTGCTGCTACTACTAGAATCACAGGTTCTGATACTGTACGAAATGCGCATGTAATTCGTAAAGCTGCTCTCCATTGAACAGCCGCAATTCTTGTCCGGTACTTCGCAGTTTTAAATGATTCGGCCGAAATTTCTGAACCATATAGAAGTATCAATTTGACAATTGACATGAGAAGCCGCTTTTCACTAGATTTCAGCCCCCATTTCCCATGAGTCTACTCAGTGCAGTCATGGTTTTCGCTGCCTTATCTGTTACCCATTGAATGTGGTCCCAAAATGAATAATAATAATAATAATAATAATAATAATAATAATAATAATAATAATAATAATAATAATAATAATAATAATAATAATAATATCTTTTTATTATTATATTAGTGCTAGAGGACCCACGCTGCTCCACAGCATTTGTTATAAATAGGTCAGATAACTCGTCCTGATGCGCCTGTCGTAGTCGTATTGTTTTGCCGGGCCATTTCAATGGTTTTATGAACATTTAATCAGAAGCACATTATGGTATGTCACAGTTCATAAGTCAACATGCTGTCTGTTCGGTAAAAATCTATCCATATATTCACTTTTTTATCCTGTAGTTCTTGATGTAAAGCTTGGTAGGTATTGTGTCGTAGAAGGAAACGTCATTTTTAATTGCAGTTCTCCTATATAGAACAGTTGTGTTGTGAGCTCATAGGTTATTCCTAAAGGAGCGTCTTTTTGCCAGGTAGAGAAATTTTTTAAGAAACATGGCCTTGTGTAGCTAGGTTATCCTTCGATAGGTGTTCCCAGACAATTTCTAAGTCATATGTCATGATGGAGTCTGTTTGTACGTAGCCTTTTTCCTCTTAGCAACATGCAAGTAATTAGGAATGCTCTGCCATCTGTTGCTGGGAAAGGTTAGAGAATCAAAGAGTATCTAGCAGGGAATTGTATTCTTCCTTGATCTGAGGAAGTGGCTTGGCTGCGTGCAAGGACATTACTAAGGATGAAAATAACGTTTATCAGAATATTAAATAAAGTGTTAGTCACTTAGCAACACGCCTTCCCCTGCAATCCTTGGAGTGATCATTTAATGATTTTATGATTACTCAAAGTTGGCTGATGTCTCATGATTCACCGTCAAGTAATTCTGGAGAGAATAAAATAAAAACGAAGCGAATCGGTTCAGGGCTCTGTATCCAGTCCGTTTGATTGGATCCGCTCACCGAGGTATTTAACTTAGGCACATGTTTATTGTTCCATATTTGGTGTTCAGTTGGGTCGTGTTGTCTTTGATGTTTGACATAACTTCCTTTTTTTGTTCTGCTACCTCTTTCAGCACATTAATTTCATCTGTTGCAGTTTCAAATTTTTCTTGATATATCATCCACTGCAATCTATTCAGTTTATTTTCACTGCATTCTCCTTCATCTCGTTCCTTTACGGTCTGAACAAGTTTCTACCTTGTAGTATCTGACACCACTCCTGTTACTTTCTCAAGTATGCAGTTAAACAAGAGTTAAACATCTCCCTGCCTAACACATGTTTTAATTTCAAAGGGTGTAGACTAGCATCCTTGAAATTTTACTTTGGAGATGGTTTTAGTGAGAGTTTCTCCTATTACCGCCAGCAGTTTTTTGTAGACTCCCATTTCTGACATTATTTGAAGCAACACATCAAAACAATGAAGTTGTATGCCTTTCTGAAGTCTAGAAATGTGCACACGTATGTTCAGCTTCTTAACATACGATATTTTATTATCATTTTAGGATTGTGGAACTGCCCTTCTGCTGATCAGCCTTACCAAAAACCTCCTTGGTATTCTCAAGCGAGCACTCAACTTGCTGTTCTAGTTGTTGTAGGATGGATAACAATAGAATCTTATTTGTTACTGGGAGTAATGAGATGCCACGATAAGAAGGATAAGAAAAACAAGAAAACCAGTGCTAAGTAATGATTCTATGATCTCCTTAGAGGGTGAAATGCATAATAATACCGATAATATCAATTGTGAACAATTTTAATAATGACCCTCCCTAACAAAATTCTACGTATGCGATTGAATGTTTTCTTGCTCAGGTATTTTCTAAATTTCTATCCCTGTATTGGTTTCGATAGACTGAAAAATCTCACAGTTAGAGATTTTATCGAATTGAAAGTCCTAATGAGATTCTAGGGTGGTAAAAATAAGGAGCAAGCCCTGATTAATGCCGCCTGCATTACTTACAGGTACAATGAACCGTCCTAAAGAGAGGCTCACTAAGTCCGTAGCCAAATTAATGACGACTCTAAGGATGGAGCTCAACTACTGCAAGGAAGTGCCACACCACGGAGACAATGGACAGAGGGAAACACGAAGGTAAGTATCTGCTGTTGTGTGTTTTGTTCTAACAACAGCCCTTCCTGCTCCTATCTCATGATAGATGTCCTTACTTTTCATAAACTTAACCACAATAGGTGCTGTATTTATTCCTGTAGTTTTTTTTTTTTTTTTGCGCGAGGGAGTGTGGAAAATCTTTCATAAGACTCTTGTGAGGGTCCGCACTCAACAAGTGTGTGGAGATTCTTACCCACTAAAAACCACACTCCCTTTTCCCACGACGTTTATCTCCGCCCCGGAAACCGCTCTCGCATTACTTCAGGGCGGATGTCGTGCGTAATGCATCTTGTGCTTCCTCTTCCTTCTTCTGCTTTACTATCTGTCGTAATCGTCCAGGTCCTTCTTCTTCTGACGCAGAATATTTTCTACGTAGACTGCCACCTGGTCCCAAGATTCTCGACTTCGAAGCATTACTGACACGATCCCTTCTGGCGTCAATTCTCCGTGCATAACTTCTAAGCATCTTCTTTGTGGCAGCCAATGAACACACACAAAGAAAGTATGTGATACGTCATCGATATCGCCGCAGTATATGCACACCAGACTAGTTGCTAGCCCTAGCCTATGAAGAAATTTTCAGAAGTATCCATGACCTGTCAAGAACTGTGTGAGATAGTAGTTCACTTCACCATGATTTCGGGCAACCCATACGCCCAGAGAAGGTATCAGTCTTTTCGTCCATTTCCCTCTAGAATCATCTTCCCATCTTGTTTGCCATCGTTGCATTCTGCGACTATGAGCCAAAGCCTTTGCCCTTTTCCTTCCTAGCTCTTCTTTGTGAGCCAAATTTCTTGTCTTTCGAAGGCCAACAAGTCAATGGGAGCTACTGCTGCTACTACTAGAATCGCGGGTTCTGATACTGTGCGATATGCGCAAGCAATTCGTAAAGCTGCTCTCCGTTGTACAGCCGCAATTCTTCTCCGATATTTCACAATTTTTAACGATTCAGCCCAAATTTCCGAACCGTATAGCAGTATCGATTGAACAATCGACATGAGAAGCCGCCTTTTACTAGTAACTTGTCTAAATGTATTAAAAACTAATTATAATGCTATATACTTGAATCCACCTTGGCAAAACACTTTTATCAATGACAAACTGTTCATCAAAGATATTTTGAGAACGTAATACATTCCTTTCATCAGTGTTATGTTTTTTTTCTTTGATATTTGTAAATAAGTTGGACTTTAATAATCGCTGATGAAGGGAATGTATTATATTCCCAGAACTTTCTCTGCTGCTTTTTGCTCACCCTAGTGAGGTCTTGGATGTGATCTGTATTGGTCCAGTTGCACGGCTGGATGCCCTTCCTGAGTAAAATCCTATGTAGAAGGATGTTTTAAACTGCCACGTGCTTCTGAGGTGGTCAGCATAATGACATGCTGTGTGAAGTCAAGAATTGCATATTAGACCAAGGACAGACACATTCAGTCCCCGAGGCAGTGAAAACTAAATGTGGCTAAAATCTTCGGCCCACAGTTAAATATTTCAGTTCTGTCTTAGAACTTTTACAACTTACATTCATACACTCTGCAGTATGCTGACTCTAGTGATACCAAAGCAAATCCTGTGGTGCAACAGTCCCAAAGGCCTGCCAGCCTGAAGGCCTTCAGATTACAAGGCGTCGAGTAGTTCCTCTTGGTCTTTATTGTTGGCTTTCCCGACCAGGGCCGTTATCTCACCATCAGATGCCTCCTCAGAGAAGGCTGGGTGGACCTCGAACCAGCCCTCAAAGCGAGATAAAATTCCCTGACCTGCTGGCCGTAGTAACAGCTCTCAGGTTACTAGGAACTGCTATACTTTCTCACATTATTTTTTCTCCTCGTGCTGTTTCCTTGAAGAAGCGCCTGATAATGCGTAAAACTGCAAATGGATGGGTTCCCCATGAGTTAACAGAAACACGGCAGTAGTTACGGTATTACGCTGCTCGAACTCGCTTGGAGCGCTATGGTCGTGAAAGACATGATTTCTTACGCTGTATCATTGTCCTTGATGAGACCTGGGCCACATCATACAAACCTGAACTTTAGTGCCAATCCAGTGACAGGCGTCATTACAGGTCACCACGCAAAACAAAAGTTCTGTTGATAAACTTAACCATAATAGATATTTGATATATTCCTGTACTGACTTGTCTAACATACATACATACATTATCATTATAGACTGTTATGCCTTTCAGCGTTCAGTCTGCAAGCCTCTGAGAATTTACTAAACGTCGCCACAATCCTCGATTTGCAACTAGTGTTGTGGCCTCATTTAGTTCTATACCTCTTATCATTAAATCGTTAGAAACCGAGTCTAACCATCGTCGTCTTGGTCTCCCTCTACTTCTCTTACCCTCCATAACAGAGTCCATTATTCTCCTAGGTAACCTATCCTCCTCCATTTGCCTCACATGACCCCACCACCGAAGCTGGTTTATGCGTACAGCTCCATCGAGTTCATTCCTAAATTAGCCTTTATCTCCTCATTCTGAGTACCCTCCTGCCATTGTTCCCACCTGCTTGTACCAGCAATCATTCTCGCTACTTACATGTCTGTTACTTCTAACTTATGAATAAGATATCCTGAGTCCACCCAGCTTTCGCTCCCGTAAAGCAAAGTTGGTCTGAAAACAGACCAATGTAAAGATAGTTTCGTCTGGGAGCTGACTTCCTTCTTACAGAATACTGCTGATTGCAACTGCGAGCTCACTGCATTAGCTTTACTACAACTTGATTCAATCTCACTTACTATATTACCATCCTGGGAGAACACACAACCTAAATACTTGAAATTATTGACCTGTTCTAGCTTTGTATCACCCATCTGACATTCGATTCTGTTGAATTTCGTACCTACTGACATCAATTTAGTCTTCGAGAGGCTAATTTTCATACCATACTCATTGCACCTATTTTCAAGTTCCAAGATATTAGACTGCAGGTTTTCGGCACAGTCTGCCATTAAGACCAAGTCGTCAGCATAGGCCAAACTGCTTACTACATTTCCACCTAACTGAATCCCTTCCTGCCATTTTCCTTTCAGCAGATGATCCATGTAAACTACAAACAGCAAAGGTGAAAGATTAGAGCCTTGTCTAACTCCTGTAAGTACCCTGAACCAAGAACTCATTCTACCACCTTTAGCCGGGCTGAGTGGCTCAGACGGTTAAGGCGCTGGCCTTCTAACCCCAACTTCGCAGGTTCGATCCTGGCTCAGTCCGGTGGTATTTGAAGGTGCTCAAATACGACAGCCCCGTGTCGGTAGATCTACTGGCACGTAAAAGAACTCCTGCGGGACTAAATTCCGGCACCTCGGCGTCTCCGAAGACCTTAAAAAGTAGTTAGTGGGACGTAAAACAAATAATATTATTATTATTATATACATTCTATCATCAATTCTCACTGAAGCCCAATTGTCAACATAAATGCCTTTGATTGATTTTAATAATCTACCTTTAATTCCATAGTCCCCCAGTATGGCGAACATCTTTTCCCTCGGTACTCTGTCATATGCTTTCTCTAGATCTACGAAATATAAACACAACTGCCTATTCCTCTCGTAGCATTTTTCAATTACCTGGCGCATACTGAAAATCTGATCCTGACAGCCTCTCTGTGGTCTGAAACCACACTGGTTTTCATCCAACTTCCTCTCAACGACTGATCGCACCCTCCCTTCCAGGATGCCAGTGAATACGTTGCCTGGTATACTAATCAATGAGATACCTCGATAGTTGTTGCAATCCTTCCTGTTCCCTTGCTTATAGATAGGTGCAATTACTGCTTTCGTCCAATCTGAAGGTACCTTACCAACACTCCACACTAATTTTACTACTCTTTGAAGCCATTTCATCCCTGCCTTACCACTGTACTTCACCATTTCAGGTCCAATTTCATCTATTCCTGCTGCCTTATGACAATGGAGTTTATTTACTATCCTTTCCACTTCCTCAAGCATAATTTCACCAACATCCTTTTCCTCCTCCCCATGAGCTTGGCTGTTTGCAATACCACCATGATGATTTCCTTTTACATTGAGAAGATGTTCAAAATATTCCCTCCACCTCTCCAGTGATTCCCTGGGATCTATTATGAGTTCACCTGAATTACTCAAAACACTGTTCATTTCCTTTTTCCCTCCCTTCCTAAGATTCTTTATTACTGTCCAGAAAGGTTTCCCTGCCGCTTGACCTAGCCTTTCCAGGTTATTACCAAAATCTTCCCATGACTTCTTTTTGGATTCAACAACTATTTGTTTCAGTCTGTTTCTTTCATCTACGTACCAATCCCTGTCTGCCTCGGCCCTTGTTTGGAGCCATTTCTGATAAGCCTTCTTTGTACGTTTACAGGCTGCTCTCACTTCATCATTCCACCAGGATGTCCGCCTTTTCCCATCTTTACACACAGTTGTTCCTAGGCATTCCCTTGCTGTTTCTATTAGAGCATCCCTGTATGCCACCCATTCACTTTCTATATCCTGAACCTGCTTACTGTCTACTGTTCGAAACTTGTCTAAAGCTGGTCTGCATTGTCAATGCACTTTATAATTGAAAATCATTTATTCAGACATGTTCCAGGAACATTCTCTTCATCAGTGATGATTTTAAATAATTTTTAATAGCTTTGAACAAAAGGTGGTCAGACCCCTATGAACGTGAAAGTGTCATGGTGTCATCCTAGCACATGGCATATTGCAAGGGCAGAATGTTAATGCACTGCATCACCTGAGACCAGCAGAATAATGTGCAGGCACACCCTGTAGTCGATTTATACCATTCCTGGGGTTGGGAAGTGCCTTTCCTCCCATCGTATTCACCAGATTTAAGTCCCTGTGATTATGACTTGATCCCAAAGACGAAGGAACCAAACTGTTCCCGAGATTCTGCAGGCAGTAGATCGCTCCATCAGAGACATTAACAGAAAAGGTGCTGCTACAGGGAATCTGCAACGTCCACAGCGTTGGCAACAAGTTGTAGGCAAGGCTGGTGTCTACATTGAACTATTGTAAATGTTTCACATAGGTATCAACCCGTATGTATTCAGATTCAGGAAAGAAGTGACAATTCCTAGGTTGTTGAGTTGTAGCCACACATCAGTTCACGGGACAGACGTGGTAGGACTAAAAGTATCAGATGTCCCTCGATGGTCCACTGTTGATCTGATAACTAAAGAATATTATTTCCTTTTCCAGGGCTCAACTGATGGCTAGTATTGAGCGACTGGTGCTGGATGTGGTGGAAAGTGTGGCGCGAGGTGATGCCCCTCACCTCAAGATTAGAAATCGCCGAGACTGGAGCAATATCAAATTCGGGAGCAGGTAAGTTACTTTCACATTTTTCAGTATTACTGTAGTGTAATACAATTCCTACTTACAGGAAAAGTGTATATAGAAAGGGAAGTATCTTTTTGAATGTGTTAATCTCGGATTTGGTACACAACATTTGAAAGTCAGTTCATTTCAATTTCTATCCATATATTCATCATATGGACTAATGCAGATTTTCAAGCATTTATTTTATGGAAATAAAAAATCATACAAAAGCAGATAGTTACACATGGGAAATATCTTCTTCCAGAATGTAAGGAACCTGATGTGGAACAGAGAAGTTCCTATGAAATGTAAAGAGATAATGCACAAGATGAACTATCCCTTATATTAACATATGCATCAGAAACTTGGACACTGACAGCAAGAAATAAGAGTATAATTAAGGCCAGAGAGATGAGTTCCTGAGGAGTATGGTAGGGAAGGCAAGGAGAGACAGAGTAAGAGATGTGAGGTTAGAAAAGAAATAGCAGTAGAAAAACTGAGTGATAGGAAGGAAAAGAATAAATTCAGATTGTTTGGACGTGTTATGAGGATGGAGGAGGGAAGGATACCACTGTTGGAGGCTAAGATAGAGGGAAAGAGGACAAGAGGGAGACTAATTTACTATGGTAGCAGTTCACATGTCAATACACAACATGTAGGCTACAATTTCACATGTGCAACAGTGATTTGTATTGTTACTGTCCTTCATTACAATTGATTGTTACTGGCATCCAGTGAGAGTTTCTGTTGCAAGATCCAGTCAAGTCTGGACTTGGACAGTTTTTCTATGCAAATTTGTGAGACAGTCAAGTCCCTCTCTATGGCAGAAATGTTACTTAAAGGAGAACGTGTCTTATTCTTTTATCAAATAAATGTGATATTTATTTCTCTATCCAGTACAAATAAAATGTATATTTTTTAAAAGTTGGACTTGACTGGATTGTCCACCGAGGTCTTTCAATTGAATTAGAGATACCAGGCTAGGAGTATGTAGATCCCCTTTTGCCTTGATGACAGTGCCAATGCGGCGTGGCATGCACTCCACAAGAAACCAGATGGGTTGGGGAGCCGTTCTGATACATGATCGCTGCACAGCGTTCCATAGTCCACAAAGGTTGGTCGGGGCTCGCACATTCCTCTCGACATCATTCCACATGTGCTCAATGGGATTGAGATTGGGGCTCCTTGGGGGCGAGGCAAGCATCTTTTCTTCTGTGGAGTGCTCATGGAATCGGTCAGCCACAATTTGGGAGCTACGGACTGGAGGATTGTCGTGCTTTAAGAACTGGCTGCCTGCAGTGTGTTGGAAGTGAACACAATCTTCAAGCAGGTTCTTGTAACTTTCCTCGGTGAGGGACAGCGCCAGATGAACCAAGGGCGACATTTCAGCTCACGTGAACAGGATACCTCCACCACCGGGCTGAATTGTACGCTGCTGGCAAGAGGGATCCATTGCCTCGTGTGGTCCACGATGCAACCATAGTGGGTCATTGGCCTTTACCAACTGGTATCTTGTACTCTGTCCAGGCGACCCTATACCCGCGTCTTGTGATGCGCACTGATCAGAACTACCCTTGTAGGACATTATCCACGGCAAGGAGATAGTTCAGGATGGTATGGCTGCTTACATGTCATTGTCCAGCACTGAACTGTTCTGTGGTCCGTCTATCCGCTCTTATGATTTGAGCTAGATGATAGCGACCCCTGTCATGAACACATCGTTCACCGCGACACTTGACCCTGTTAGCAGTGGTTTTGCCTGACTCCACATATATTTGTATATAATGATGCTGGATATAGAAAGTTAAACTATTAGTATTTCTTGTAATATTTACTTTCCATGGAATTGCTTCTTGTTGTTGTTGTTGTGTTTACTTTATTATTACTATACTGTAAGTGATCATTGCCACTGGGATATTTCCCATTTGCGATGTACTTGATGATGATGATAATAATAATAATAATAATAATAATAATAATAATAATAATAATAATAATAATACTCATGGTACACTCGATACGGTGGCCCTTGGAAAGCCCTGCACAACTTCAGAGATTGAGTGGCCCATTCGTCTGACATTGGCCACGATCAAATGTGCTGAAATCTCACGTCTTACTCCTGTTGTCGACTGTTAGACATACGGTACAGCCTGTACAAGGTTTGACACCCTCACCGAGCCGAGCACAGCACAGCACCTATCTCTCATTCAGTTCCTCATGAGGGTAGCAAGGACTTTAGACATGAACAGAAATACCTATGTTGCCTTGTCTTAGAGCCTGAGCTGCTCATCTGCTGAATCTCTGTGTGAACTGAGCTCTGTCCAAACTTTAACACTGTCACTGAATATTTTGAAGATTTCTCCATTGAAAGTCATGACCAAGTCTACATCAGTTACAAACAATTCTGCCATTGCAATAACTGGCCGTTTTATGTATTCGCGACTTTCCTCTGGCACAAATACTGCCCTCGATGTTCTCAGGCCCAGTTGAACTATCGGCCCAACAACATCTCTTTCCCAACATTAGGGGGAAGTTGACCGTAGATATTTCACATTCAAATTCAAATGCCCTTGGATTGAAATGGTTTTTGACATTGTCATACACACAAGTAATGTCTATGAAAATATTTAGTGTTTTTTTGAGTAATTATTATTACATCAGCCTAAAATAATTATCCCTCATTTTTGGAGATTTATGGAAAAGTCATCAGATTTATCACCATTCTCTTCTGGAAACAGCAGAAATGATGCATGTCACAGAGTGTAAAATAACATTAAAAATAATTCTGTCATCAGACTGAGTTCAAAATCACCAGATATAGTGATAAAATCACTAAGTTGGTCATCCTGTTGCTATTAACATTGCTCACCCCACCCCACCCCACCCCACTTTTTTTTTTTTTCAAATTACACAGATGTCACTGAAAACACTATCCATCTGGAAACACCAACCAATTAATTTCTTTGATACAGCTGGGAAAATGAATATTATCAAAATCTTGAAAAGATTTTCCCTATTTACACTGTAAAAAAAATATTAAATTTTCCTGTGAAGAAATCACATTATCATTAATATGTTTTGTTTGTTCAACCCTTGTCCCCTTTCTCTGCGGGGTTAGATATGAGATGAGATGAATCTGTTTTTTATGACCAGCCTTCTCAGTTCTAGTTGGTGGGTTCATTCTTTGCTCAGTCAGTGGTATTTGAAGATGCTGCAGTACGTCAGCCACTGGCATGTAAAAGGACTTCTACAAGACAAAATTCTCTCAGATGGTATTATTATTATTATTATTATTATTATTATTATTATTATTATTATTATTATTATTATTATTATTATTATTAACACTACAAAATGGAAGTGTAAGAACACAATGAAAGTCGAACATTACACCATAAATCGGTACTGTGTGTCTATCTTATGAATTTCTGAAAGATATAGTGCAAACAAGGGCCTCTGTAATGCTCGTTCCTTCACATGTTTCTTCTCATTATGAAGATTAAAGGAGCAAATGATTGTACCACCACAGCTATCCCCAGGATCATTTATCACTGAAGTGCACCATTGATGGACATGGTCATAAAAACTTGCCTGCCCCTCTTTCTTTGAATATCATGATGCCAATTAACTCTGCAAATATACAGTTTTATAAATCTGTGCATACTGTGGCAGGATCCACCATTTTGTATGGAAGACCTTGTTGGAGCAATCCAGCTTGGCTCCCAGTCGCGAGTGACATCACCTAGTATGGCTTGCCTGCTTGCTTCAGTTGGCAACCAATCAGAGATAAGTCAGGTGTGGATTGAATGCTACCATGGCCCGTTACATCACTGGATGCCTCATAGCGATGTAGGAAGGAGCTTGAGGTGTAACCAGAACACTGGATCTCCAGAGAGCTCCAGCAGCTTCTGCTCATCCAAAGTAGCTGGAAGAGCTGACAGGCTGAACAAGCTTCGGCTGTTCAGTATGAACTCACTCCGTCAGTGATTGAGAGTCAGCAGTGCAGATCTGAGAGACATCACTCTGAAGTGAGTGCTGCAGCTGACCAGCTTGGGACCGTAAACAGAAGACTGCTGTATCTGTAAACTGTGGACTGTGCAGCCGCTAAAGTTGTTAACTGAATTTATTTGTGAACTGCCCTAGGGTTTGAGTCACAGTTATAAGCGTGTTTGTAGTGTAACTGTTTTAGCTCATAGGTGTCAGAGTGAAATCGTAGTGTGACTGAACAGAGAAAGAGAGAGAGCACTAACTACTGTGTGTAAGTCATTATTACAGTTAGTTAATAAATCTTAAAACACTACAAGTCATGTATTTAGCTGCTACCTGCCTTCACATGGTTCAAGTTGTATATGCATTGTATATACAACGTGTACCATTGACATAGAAAAGTCAAGCAAAAATTAATTTTATAAAGTAAATATTATTTATTGAGATCCGTGCATCTAGAGGCTTAACTAGTCTCTGAGGGGATGTTAGTTCAAGGTTGGAGGTTGTCTGGCAGACCATTACAAAAATCAGTGTGTTTGAGTCTTATAAGCTGCAACACATCTCAGCCTTTCCTCTTTGGATAGTCATCTGAACAAAACTGCAATTTTCTGTTACCAGAGTCCAGCTGAAGAGTGTTGGGGAGGCTTCAAACACATTGGTAAAGTGGAGCAATCCTCGGTGTAGGGATCGCTTCTCTGTGCTGCTGATGGTGCTGGCCAAGAGTCACTGGCTGCTGGCTACGAGATCCACCTGTACTCGCAGGTAAAACATTCACCTCTACTCACAGCTATCACTAACAGATCTACTCCAGTTCATGTTTAAAATATGATTGCACAAACTACTGCTTATTTATGTCCAGCTCTGTTGTCAAGTACTATCTGCGTCTGATGATAAGTCGCGGCAGACAATGCAAGCTCTCTGGATCAATACATATTCCTTATCAGACTGTTCATTATATAGTAAATATGTAACTAAGCCACCTCGTGTTGGTAGATTTACTGGCACGTAAAAGAACTCCTGTGGGTCCAAATTCCGGCACCTTGGTGTCCCCAAATGAGTCGTAAAAACAATATTATTATTATTTATTTATTTATCGTATGGCATATATATACAGAAACAGGAAAGCAAGTACATTATATTTTAATGTCCGAAGTTGTTATCCATTCTAGAGCCTCTGTATTGGCCTCTAGAAAATCAAACCATTAAAGCACAAGTGCACTATCACTTTGAGATTTTATGACAACACCTCGATTAATTCCAATATTCCCTATGGTAATCAACATCTGTATCAACACCTCGATTTGCAAGGGGCACCGTTGACGGTGCAGTTGTTTATTGTCAGTCACTGAGACTCGAGATAGGCGCATGCACGGCAGCCATGCTTACCCCTCGCACCTCTTACCACGCATCCATGCGACTTCTTGTCAAACGACCATAGTACAGTAGACAATGAATCTCTTGTTAAATCCGTATTGATGGTTGAACTTCTTACAAAATTGTACAAAACTATTTTAATCCTCCTAGTCAATACTATATATTTTACGTCCAATTAAGACGAAACTTCACACATATATGTTCCTATTTTTTAAATTTATTATACATATCTTACTGATATGTTGGGCTGAAATGTGTGTCAAGTTTCATCTTAATCGGACGTAAAATACATAGTATTGACTTGGAAGATTAAAATAGTTTTGTACAATTTTGTAAGACATAGTACAGTAGCGCGCCAAATCTACAATTGCTCAGTATAGTCAGTCATTGGTGATGCGGTGGTTCCTTTTGATTGAATGTTCTGTGGATTTACATTCATTCTACTGCTCAGCATTGCTGCCGTGGAAATGTTGTGCAGTCGTGACTGTAACGACCTAACTGGCGATGGTGGTGATAAGCTGCAAACCCGCACCGTCAGTCATAAGAAGAGCAAGAGCTTGCTGAGTGGGAAGAAAACAAAATGTGATGGCCTGAAGCCTGACTGTTGTTGCGCATCTCCACTAGATCTTCCAGATCTTCCAGAAACTACTTCCAGGAAATTCATATATGCAGATGACATAGCTCTGGCTGCCCAATCGAGTGACTTCAAAACAGCAGAAATTACACTCACAAAGGATCTCCATAACCTGAAAAAATATTTCAGTACTTGGCGACTTAAACCTAACTTGAACAAAACTGAAGTAAGCTGCTTCCACCTAGACAACCAAAATGCCAACTATGTACCTCAAGTCGAATTCAAAGGCCAAAAACTTAAGTATAACCTATATTCAAAGTATCTGGGCATCACAATGGATCGGACACTTTCATATAAGCAACATCTCTCTAACACTGCAGCCAAGATAAAAACAAGGAACAACATATTACACAAGCTCAGTGGAACAGGATGGGGAGCAAATGCGACAGTACTACGAACATCAGCTCTTGCCTTGATCTATCCAGTTGCAGAATACTGCTGCCCTGTGTGGCTTAACAGTGTATATACTTCAAAAGTTGATACACAACTGAATGATACCATGAGGACAATATCAGGCACCATCAAATCGACACCCCTAAAATGGTTACCCGTTTTATCCAACATCCATCCCCCTCACATACGAAGAGAACTGGCTCTAGTAAGAGAATGGCAGAAATGTCGCAGTAACCCTCAACTGCCCTTACATCAGGACTGCAACCCTCAGAAACCGAAGAGATTAAAGTCCAGAAACCCATCATGGAAGTTAGGCGAGAAGCTCCTGGAAACACATTTTGATGCTGATGAGATCTGGCGCGAAGAATGGACCTCTTCAAATCCTGACCACCTGGGTTTAATCCTCCATCCTTGTTGAGCTCCTCCTGGTTTCAACTTACCGAGAAGGGAATGGACATCTCTAAACAGAATCAGAACAAACCATGGAAGGTGTAAATTCTGGCTCACAAGTGGGGAAAATCTGAAGACCCATTCTGTGACTGTGATAATGTGCCTCAGACCATCCGGCACGTTGTTATGGACTGCCCAAAAAGAAGATTCAATGGATCCATTAAAGAACTACATAGTGCCTCTACAGAAGCAGTGGACTGGCTGAAAAGTCTGGACATTAAGTTTTGAATGCTGACTTGTAATCACATACTTATTTAAGAAATATGTATTTATATGTACTTATAATGTATCCTTGTTTTGCCATACGAAATAATAATAATAATCCACTAGATGGCATGATGTGTTCTTTGTGTTATCCAGAGAACTCTACTATCAGAACGTGTCAGCAGTCAGAGGACAGTCGGCGATCGATGCCGCAGTTCGCGATGTCTGTTGTCTGCTGGAAGCGCCGTCCTGGGAGCTGGGATTGTTGGCCACATCCAAAGGGCTCATAGCTGGGCCACTGGTGCTCGAGAGTGCAACTGGTGAACAAACTGACTGTAGTGCTACTGGAGGTAAGACCTGTATCTCCTGCCTGACTGACACTTGAGCTTACGTTTGGGAGGAGGTGGCTTCAGCAACCCTCAGGGCGATTTTCTCTTGTTTAACACCGGGCAAATGCTGGAGCTGTAACTTTGGAGCCTTTCCAGTCCTAGCCTTATGATCTGTTAGTGTGACACCTATCTGAATCTGGCATTGTCAGGCTCCTCACCTTCATCTTCATGTCGCTTAACTTTCTTTTGCATGACTTGGCAACCTCCTGTGGATGAGCATGGTGTACACCCATGGTGCTCCCTGCTTGTCATAGGAGGTGACTAAAAGGGGGTGATATAGATTTCAATTCCCATAGGGAAATTATAATATTTGTCCTGAAAGAATCATTCATAATTCTAAAATACAGCCAAACTTCTATAACTCAACTTTTCAATACTTCAAAGGAATTTTCATTCCCATAAGTTATGAATATCATTATGGTCTGTATTGACAAATGATCACTATCAAAGGGTAGAGAAAGGTCCACCTATTCAGTACCAATAAATTATTGTTGTATCTTATATTAATATTGGTACTAGTACCTTGCTGTATTAGGTCATCTTCAGCCATGATCAAAATTGGAAATACATGCATATATATGGACACCAATAAAATATTACAAATTGGTATGTCTTAAGTACAGTCTTAATCTAAAACAGTGTGGATGAAAAGCAAAAGCAGCATATAGAGGAAGAGAAATGAACATGATGTAATTTGCAGATGATATTGTGATTTGGGGAGAAGACGACAGGAAGGTTCAAGAACAGTTGAATGTGGTGAATGGGAAGATTGAAGAATGTGGATTGAAAATAAGTGTAGAAAAGAGTAAAACTCTTTTTATGACTAGAGGGGAGAAAGAAGGGAAAGGTCAGATTAGACTTGCAGACAAGCCCTTGGAAGTAGTGGAAACGTTTAAATACCTGGGGAGTGAATTAATGGAGAATGCTCGACTGGATGCTGAGATTAGTAAAAGGATTCAAGCTGGAAGTTGTTTCTATCATAGTGTAAGAAACATGTTATGGGACAAAGATGTGCCAACGGAAGCAAAGGATACTATGTACAAGATGTGTTATGTACTCATAACAACTTACGGAGCAGAAACTTGGACAATGACGAAGAAGGATGAGAGTCGAATACAGGCAGCCGAAATGAAGTTCTTGAGGAGTATGTTACAGAAGAATAGAAGAGACAAAATAAGGAATGAGAAAATCTGGGAAGAAATTGTGGAGTGGAAAAAAATGAATGATAGAATAGAGAAGAGCCGACTAGGTTTGGGCACATAAAGCGAATAAGCGATGAAAGAATGCCAAAAAAGGTGATGGAAATGCAAATCCAAGGAAGGAGAGGCCGTGGACGACCACGATTGAGATGGAAGGATACCATCCAACGCAGCATTATAGAAAGAAACCTGGACTGGGACACAGTGTTGGAGGAGGAGTGGTGGAAAGACCGAAGAAAGTGGAGAGGAACCATATTTGCCCCTACCCGGCTACAGCTGGATAAAGGGAAATGATGATGATGATGATGATGATGATGATGATGATGATGATGATGATGATGATGATGAGTGTGGATGAAATGTCAGACTACACATTTAACATTGGAATTAAAATAACACATTAAAACTGTTGTTGCACTATACCAATGTCCTTATAATAAAAAAGTATCCCCTTCTACTGACGTGAATTCGGACTGGATAACATCGAGGTTATAGGCCTTATGATCCGTGCAAGAGGAACAATTCCCAAGTTCTTCGAAGATTTCTGCTCAAGATTCAAACTATCAGAGTTGACGAAAAATGTGGTCCTCCAAGCCTTGAAAGGTTCATTATCTATACTGAGAAATCATTTATGTAGCCATAAATGTATTTAGTATACTTTGTCCTCATGGGTAACCTCCTTGTGGGGGGAGTGTTTACTCTCTCTGAATTAATGTATATATATATATGGGTCTTGAATTGATCTTGGAGCTGATATTCATCGTTTGTGTGTATTGTGGACCCATTCGATCCACAAATTAGGCCTTAACGAATAGAATATATAAGTAAGAGTTTATATAGCTTAGAAGGGGACGTTCACAACTTGAAATAGTGCCCGTTCCATCAGATGTTATGATCTTTGTTTGAATTCAGTGTGAATTGAATGTCTGAAAGAGAAAAAAAAAAAAAAATGTGAAGTGAAATTTTAGAAAAGGAGGGAGGCTAAAAGATGAAGAATAACATACAGTTATATGAGACTCACCCCCCATGCTCCTCGTAATTTATGTGCACTTGGCACCAAACTGGTTGCCAGGAGGGAGCGGAGGCATAGCTTAGGATGGTGGGCGTTGGAGGAGGGGCGGGTCGGGATGAGTAGATTGGTGGACTTGACATTGTGTCTTTTTTACGTTTATACTTTGCGTATATGGGAATGATTATGCCAAACAGTATATTAGGTTTTCCATGCATTTCATTAATATTATAGTTAGGGTTAAAGTACTGTTCTAAATGAATGTAACAGTTCTCCAATATGTTGAGCATGGTGCCCTTCTTATCCACTTCAATATGCTTAAATCTTGGTCAGTTGATGTAAGTGCCATGGCAGAGAACCGATTGTATCTTGAATCATTATCATGTTCCATGTATCTTATCAATAAACTATGCTCTGTTTGACCCTCAGCTATTGCACTGTAGTTTGTAGACACCTGATTGAGAAAATTTATTAGTTTGATTAATAGTGCATGTATATAGAAATTGGAACAATTATTATTAGATTTAAAAGCTATTTGTTGGTTGTTTCTTTTAAATATATATTTGCACTATTGAATGTAAAGGAGGAATAAGTTTTTTGTCTGGTGACCTTTTGGTTGTATTGATGATCTTATTGATAAATTGTGCATTATGCCCATTTGATTTAGCTATTGATTGTGTAACATTCACTTCATTTTGAAGGCCTCTTTTAGATAAGGGGATGGCGAGAGCTCTATTTACCATACTATAGCATGTCACTTTTTTATGGGATTGCGGATGGTGAGAATCATTTTGGATTGCACTAACTGTTTGAGTTGGTTTTCTGAAGATAGCTGGGATAGGGATTTTCATTTCCCAATGGAATCTTATATATTTGACATGTTATATACTTTCTGTAAGTCAAGGTTTTATTACTCAAATTTTTCATTTCCTTAAAGGAGGTGGTAGTGGTGATTATTGTTGTTAAGAGGAAGTACAACTTGCCAACCATCCTCTATTAACACTAATTAGAGGGAAAAAATGGAATGGGTCAGACACTTTGCAAAATGAAGGGATCTGCCAAAGAAAGACGGGGCCACAAAAGGTGTGAAAATAAAAGACTACCAGGCTGAGTGGCTCAGACGGTTGAGGCGCTGGCCTTCTGACCAGGTTCGATCCTGGCTCAGTCCGGTGGTATTTGAAGGTGCTCAAATGCATCCGCCTCATGTTGGTAGATTTGCTGGCACGTAAAAGAACTCCTGCAGGACTAAATTCCGGCACCTCGGCATCTCCGAAAACCGTTAAAGTAGATAGTGGTACATAAAGCAAATAGCATTATTTATTATAATAAAAGACTCCCTAGCCCTCAGAAAGTAATAGCGTTGGGGTCAAAAAAGAACAAGAGTTGACCAAGGGAGGTCAAATGGAATAGATGAAAGTGAGGAGGTGGAACAAGTGGAAGTAATGCCAGGAGTTAGCTAAGGGCCCCTCTTAGTCGCCTCTTAGGACAGGCAGGGGATGCCGCCCTCACCCACAGGGGGTTACCTCGAAGGATATTTCAATGCCAGATGCAAAATGTGTTTCTGTAACTCAAAATTATGCATATGCATTATTTCCACAAAACACTAGTTCCTGTAGAAGGAAACTGAACTGAAGTTGTCTCCTTATGTAAGTACAGTATACGTAATCTAGGCTACTTCACCACACTCAGCAAGCTGTTGACGGTACGGGGTGGTGTGTAAACTGGGAGTTCCTGGCGTGCTGGTTTGGTCAAGCCCTGGCCAGATTTTGCAGCTTTATTCAAGGGTTGTCAACACTTGATAAGGACGTGTGTGGTGCTGTCAATATGATAGGTAAATTTGTAAAGAGTACAGTGTTCCAAAGAAAATGGCAAAATAAAATTACGGACTTCTCTACTATACAAACTTGTAAGTATTCAAAATGAGAATGTCCTCTGTTAAGGTATAATAAAGCTGCTTTTAAAATACCAACTTGTAGATGTAGAGAGAATATAATGGAACTGGTTTAGCCAAAGTAGTGTCCATGTTAATCTATCCTCGAATATTCAATAAGTCAAAGTGTTTTAAGCCTCTACAAGCACTTAGAAATATTGAAGTTTGACCGAAATTGGTTCATTATTGGAAATGATAGATTTTCCAGGTAATTAATTCTTCGTTGTCACTGGCGATGCGTTTTCACTCATATTGGCAGCACACTGGTGTGAAACACTTGTAATGAAGTAGAGCCTTCTTCAATTTGATATTCACTGAATACTTCTGAAGCACCCCAATACTTCCCCTGTGATTGGGGGCAGTAGAATAACACCCATGGTATCTCCTGCCTGTTGTAAGAGGCAACTGAAAGGGGCCCCAGGGGCTCTCAACTTGGGGAGCATGGATTGGTGACCACAGGGCTCCTTAGCTATGTCCTGGCATTGCTTCCACTTACTTGTTACACCTCCTCACTTTCATCTATCCTATCCAACCTCTCTTGGTCAACTCTTGTTCTCTTCTGACCCCAATGGTAGTAAATCACTTGAGGCCTAGGGAGTTTTTCATTTTCACGTCCTTCGTGACCCTTTTCTTTGTTTGGCCAATACGCTGATTTTTTGAATTGTCGAATTCCTTCAATCTTTTCCCCACTGATTAGTGTTATATAGAGGATGGAGATTTAGGCTACCGTATCATGTGACAAATATTTGCTACACTTCACTGTACCACTGAACCATGCTTATCGCATGTTCCACGATTTGACATTTAATTATGTAAATAGCTTCCTTCAGTTTTGTGTGTCAGTCTAATGACGTCCAGTAGGGAGCAGCACACGCTATGTTTTTATCTGTGAGGTCGTTCGTTTTGCTGAGCGATAATTTTTACTCTGTGGAGTTCTTCTGCTGTTCTATGTGGGGCAGATACTAACAATGGCTGCCGCTATGTTTGGTGTGGCATTTTTATGCCTCAAATATTCATTTAATGTGTTCAAGCCTGGACCTTTCACGCTAACTGCTATTTGATTTTACCATTGATAATCACAGGTACGTGATACTCGGTTTATATTTAAATTTGGTGACGATTTATTCCCGTCTGTTACGGTCGATGGCATACATCCTTCCGCTCCGTCATCCGATGTGCTTTGAATGAATGTATTTGTGGTCTTGTTGTTATAATTGAAAAAGGGTCTCTGTGGTTATGATTTGGTGCACTGCGTGCTTTAATACTGCGTGATCCTCATGATGTGCCCCTTGTCTCGACCGCAGGAGGTACCAATCCAGGTTGTACAAGGCGCAACATGCCAGTGATGTGAATAAAGTAATGTCCAATTCTGACCTTATGTGTAATTGCACGCCGCACGCAAACATTTGAGTACGTAAGGCCCACTGATAATGACCGTGGAGCCATAATTTATGGTTTGTATTTGACCACGAAATCTGAACGGCCGTTCGTGTTTTATTTTCCCGATACCCTCATTGTGTGTGCGTGAATGTGGTATGCATGTGAGTTCGAATGTGTGGGAGAGGAAAGGTTGATATGCCGATTGACCTGTTGTATTTGTCTTTCAAATTCTGCGCCTTGTTTGGTTTCCAGCGCAGAGCTATATTTATTTATTATTCATGGCTGATACTCAGCTTGAGTACCCGCCATGTTGGTTTCATATTTGCGCATGGGCGTACCTATTGTATTCTTTGGGTCTTGTCTTGGCTTTGATTGGTCCATGGAGGCTGTGCTCAGTCTCATCTGTCGTTATTCTTATCTGCCTTTTGTTCTCTGGCACGGCTTATTGTTATGCGAACGTTTCGCATTGTTAGTTGCCTGATGGGGTATATGGTGCAGTGCCTTGGATACTTGAATCTTGGTAAAACGGGCGACCTGGTTGAATAGTTTATGATGAAAGGAAGCTGCTGGTATTGTAATAGCGATGTGTTGAGGAGCAGTGAGCATTTTAAATTACGTATCAATATTTTTGAAGAGTATTAGTGAGTTTTCACGCCATGTTTCAACTATGTGAAAAAGAACAAGGTATGTCCATCAGTATTACGATTAATTTCCTTATTTATTTTGTGTGATTTTCTTTTCTTGGTTTAATTTTTTTCCTCTCATATTTATTTAATAAATCCCCTGGTTTAAACCATTTCTTCTTTTATTTCAAATAGATGTAGTCTTGCCCTTGTTGCCTGATCACAAGGGGGGTTTTTCAGCTCAGGGTTATGTATGTGCCTTGCCCAGTCGACACGATCCGGGCCTCGAATATTGTTCCCCATGAATATTTCACTAAGGTATTGCTTGGATCGCTGGTTTATGTAGTGATAGATGGGGAGGGTGTGGCTCAGTAAACCACTCAGCATAAAATACATTTCTACCTTCTAAATGGAACTAAAATACAAGCACAAACAGGCTCACTCTGCTATTCACCAATCTCGGTACTAACCGGCAAGCAAAACTGAACATTCCTGAGCCTAATGGCTTGCTCCCCGAAAGGGCAACTTATCCTTTGAGGTTCAGGAAGGCCTTTCCCCGTAATCACGCAACGGTGGCGACGGCTCTTAACCGAGTTGGAAATCACGTTTCTTTCAGAAGGGATGACAAATACAGTAACATTCTCAGGTCTAGGAAAAATGTGATCATAGTAAGCGCTAATGGTTCATGTTTGTGGGTTACTGTAGTCACGTCCTAGTTCGTGAACCATGGGCAATGGCTGAGTGGCCTAGTAAGTGGTCCTGAGAGTCGGGATACCAGTTACTATGGAATGGGAGTCCAAATTAATAATTAATAATTAATAAGGAAATCAACGACAGTCACAGTATTCTAGATACTTTGAATAATTTAGACCCAAACATAAAATTTACAGCTGAAGAAGAAGAGCAAGGCATACTCAATTTTCTAGATATCCAAACAATTTGGAAAGACAACCATTTCCAATTTAAAATATACAGGAAACCCACTTTTACACTGTCCACAATCAAAAGTGATTCTTTACATCCCATCTCACAAAAGAAATCCGCTTATTGTAGTTTCGTCAACAGAGCCTTTGAAATTCCACTAACAGATACAGAGAGAAAGAAGGAACTATCTTTCATTCGTGAGCAAGCTCTTCATAATGGTTTCAGTTTGAAATTCATCAATAAAATCATTACTAAATGCAAATACCAACAACAAATTAAACTTAAACAGCTTTCAGAAAAAGAAAAAGGATATGTCAAATTCACCATTAATAACCCAAAGATTTACAAAATCACCAACTTATTCAAGAAACACAACACCAAAGTAGCCTTCTCAACCAACAACAACACGAAACATAGGTTCTTTAGTCACAATAAAGCTAATAAACTTAAAGATGACGAATTCCAGGAATCTGGTATTTATAAGCTAACTTGTACTCAATGTAAAAAACTTACGTGGGACAATCTGGAAGGAACTTCTTAATTAGATATCAAGAACACGTCAATGCTGAAAAATACAAAAGATTCTCTGCCATGGGATCCCATATGAAAGATTCCAACCACAAATTCACCAAAATCAGACAGGACCTTCAAATTATCTGTATGTTAAATAAAGGAAATCTAATGAACAACCTGGAAAACATCCACATCGTTCTTAATAAATTAAAAAACGGTGAAGAGAATCTTAACGAAAACAACGAGCAAAAAAACATCTTATACGAGAACATTACTACTGTAAATACTTGGAATGGGTAGACATAAAACAGACAAGACGGACAAGAGATATAATCAAACACGACATCGCAGAAGCACAGCCCAATCTCCCTCCTCCCTCACATGATATTTTAGATGACGACAAAACTCTACTTCCCTTCTCTCCAGAGCTTTGCATGAAATGTCAGACTGTGCCGCATCGTTACTTCACCAGGTCGCGCTCAAAGACAAACCCTCCAGACAGTGCAGAATAAACATCTTTTCCAAACAAGAACGAGAGGCAAGATGTCCTGTTCTGATGACCTCCATTTTTAAACAAAGCAGTCTCCAAGGAACTTTTATTATTTGTGTTTATTGTGCTAATGTTTTTCTTCACAATTCTTTCTTTATACAGCTGAAGAGGACCATTAAGTGGTCGAAACATGTCCTGTAAGTTCTAATTTATATTCAGTTTTGCCTGAGGCAATAATAAAGTATCGATTAGGTGGTTATTTTACTAACTTCTTGATTATATTCATCGATACTGTCATGATATGGACAACTTGTAATACATAAGATCACTCAGCCTAGAGACGGTGATGGCACTATTTAGATCAAAAATCATGTCTATAATAACATATGGGATAGAAATCATATGGCCGTACTTCACAGAAAACAACCTATCCTCTCTAGAAAGAGTAAAAGCTCTATACATAAAAAGAGTGATCGGTGTATCCAAGACTACAAGATCAAGACTCGTCTACCTCCTAGCGCGAGAATCCTTCCTCATTGAAGACTTCAGAACACATCTGACTCTACCCAACACCAGGGCATCAGAAAATCTCCTAGCAACACTCAGCAAAAAAAGAGAAGACATTCCTTCAGAATTCTTTGGAACTGGGGCCATGATAGACCGGACATGAACAACATCCAACTTCGAGATGAGGCACGTATTCACAAGACTGGCAGTACATGGTTTCCACCATCTAATTTGTACCAACACCTCATACCATGAACCGACAGAGACATGTAAGTGCAAACTATGTGGATACATGTGTGAACGTTACCACGTAGAACTCTGCATCAAAAGAACTAAAACTATTAAAGAATATGCAATCCAAGGCGCAAGCGCGCGAGTACAGTGTTTATAAATGTATTATTTTTCTCTCTTTCAGTATGGCTATTTGGCTGCAATAAATATATTATTATATAATCCTATAAGTTTAGTTTTCTCCCTTCTCTTACTTCAAGTTTCCCACCCAAGTATCTTTAACATTTCTGATACACTACTCTTTCTCCTGAAATCCCCTGTTACAAATCTTGCTCCTTTCCTCTGCACACCATCTAGTTCTTTTACAGTGGAACCTCGATTATCCGTTCCTGGAAAATACGTTTTCCCGGAATATGCGTTCAAATTACGTGGTCCCGCGAGCATCGTAATTAAATCACGTTGTAAAAGTCCCGCATTATCCGTTCCTCGAAGAAACGCTTTCCCGGATCAACCGTCCAGAAATTCCAGTCCCATCAATGCTAAATCCTCGATCAATCGTTTTTTAATAAACTGTATCTCACGAAAGGACGGCTATGGCATATTTATGGATCTTGGCGTTAACGCCCCATCACTGCGATAATTAAAGCAAGTACTGTACCGGTACTAGAAAAGCGATCGGCGGTGAACTTGCATAAGAGACCATCTTAGCATCGCATTCGGGTGGTATTGTTTAGAGAATCTCGGAAAATCATAAAGCAGAGGGTGCCCACAACAATTGCAAGGAGACACGGCGCATTTCGACAGCTCTGCTTGAAGACGGAACGAGTTTCGTCATATGTTCGCACTTATAAAACGTCCATATTATGTCCAGGGTTAGATGTTTATATTTTTACATTTTTTCGATCATACTGCCGAAGAGGTTTTTCGGCACTTTACTCAGGACACTGCAGAGTAACTGGGCTTTCAGGCAGGAATCGAAACTGCTCCTTCTTAACACAAATTCAGTACCTTTTGATATTATCGTACATGATATGTTAGCGGAACCAAAACAGATGTTGCACCCTACATTAAAAAAAAAAAAAAAAAGAAAGCCATGGGAGGTCTTGGGATTGCCTATTACTGCTTAGGTCCTGATGTAAGACTGGGAATGTTACGTTTTCGTGTTAAAATACCAAAAACTGCAGTCGTTTTATTTGCGCACGTTACATTTTAAATGGTTGGTATCGTTTCAAACTCGACTGACATGTGCAGCGAGCGCTCTTTCCAGATGACCTCAAGGTCACGAATAACCGTAATTTCTGAAGTTTTTACATGTCTTTTATATTTCCAATTTGATTGGATTTGTGACGCGCAGAATTGAATATAATGCATTCGAGAACTTTTAAGAATCGATACTTACATTCGAAACCATGTTTTCGAGTTCAACATAACCTTTAAAAGTCGATGTAGGCCTAATTTGCGCGGTACGAGATTTCCAGAAACTGACTACGAACAGTATACCGGAGACCAAATTACAATGAAAGATTAAGAAATGAACGGATTTCGCCATCATTTTGGGTGCTTTTGTATCTAATGTGCTTTATTTTATTAGATGAGAGAATTAAAAACTACTTGTAGTCGATTGTTGTTTGGCTAGCCTAATCAAAGTTGCTGAACTGAAAAAAGTTTTTACGGGAAACTGACGAAGATTCCCCTGTAAAATTGAATATAAAGTACCGAGATTTTGAACTCGCGTACCGGTAATTAATGCGGTTTCGCGGTCTAACATGCCCGCCTCTCATCCAGAGGGCCCGGGTTCGATTGCGACCAGGTCAGGCAATTTTACCTGGATATAAGTCTGGTTCCAGATCCACTCAGCCTACGTGAATACCTTTAATTGTGGAGCTATCTAATGGTGAGATGGCGACCCCGATCTACAGAGCCAGGAATATTTGCCGAGAGGATTCGTCGCACTGACCATGCGCCCTCGTAATCTGCAGGCCTTCGGGGGCTGAGCAGCGGTCGCTTGGCAGGCAAAGTCCCACTGGGGCTGTAGTTTGGTTTGGTTTAGGAGTTTTTGTAAGATTATAATTATACATATTTAATTTTTGTGATGTTTAGCCAAACTGTTGATGGTTTTCATTCATTCCCGAATTTTCCGTTTTCCCGTGTTGTACGTTTTATTTTCATGGTCCCTCGAAAAACGGAGAATCGAGGTTTCACTGTATTAGGTATTCTTGGTGAGGATCCCAAACACTGTTTGCATATTCCAATAATGAACGAACCATACTTAAGTAACTTTTTTCTTTTAATTCTTTGTTGCATCCTTTAAGTAGCCTCATTATGACATGTAACGATCTGTATGCTTTCCCAACAATGTCATCAAGATGACCCTTCCAGTGCAAATTACTTTCAAATCTTACACCTAAGTATTTGCACTTGCCATCTTTTGGGATAACTACCTCATCCAAAGTATATTCAAATTCAGTTTTAAACCTCCTGTTTGTAAATGTTGTAACAGTTAATTTGCCTCCATTAACCTTCATATTATTTTCTTCAACCCATTCTTGGATACTCTCAAGGTCCCTTTGTAATTCTGAACAATCCTCAATGTTATTTATTTCCCTATAAACAATTATGTCATCAGCATACAATCTTATTTTCAATGTTATATTGTTCCCTAAGTCATTTGCGTATATTAAGAAAAGTAACGGACCGATTATACTACCCTGTGCAATTCCCTTCCAAACTTTCTCTTCCTGTGATATATTATTTCCTACTTTGACTTTCTGAACCCTTGAATTTAGAAATGTTCTTATCCAACGTGTAACCCTTATGTCCAATCCTATTCCCTCCAATTTCTTTAATGATATTCCATGTTCCACTCTATCAAAGGCTTTGGAAAGATCTATGGCTATGCAATCTAACTGGCCTCCTGAATCCAACTGATCTGACATGTCCTGCTGAAATCCCACCAGTTGTGGGTCACAAGAAAATTTCTTTATACATCCACACTGGCTCCTCATGAACCAATTTTAATCATCACATCATCATGACAACTAACAGTGAGTTCTGAGAGTCTGGTGGGAAATCCTTAGTATTCCAGATCTAGATTATAAGGTCATACAAATGGCTAATTAGAATGTCACCAGGTTTGCTTATCTGGATCTGTTGCTTTATGTGTCTTAGATTGCTTAATGACCTTCTGTACTTTAGCAAGAGTTGGATGTAGGGCAAGCTGTTCCATAACCATTGCCTGAGTGATGTCATTAAATATGTGCTCATCAACCTCCAGTGACTGCTAATTGAGTCATTGTCTCTAAGAAGATGAGTTCCATCCTTTGATCTAAGAGGACTCATTCCATGTTTGGTTGGTCCTTGAAAAATGCGCGAGTGTTGTTAGTATTTGCCAAAAGTTGCATTTCCTTTGCCTTCAACTTCCACCAGTCATTTCTGAGCATACGTATTTTTCTTTGCACTCTGTATTAATTTTTTTGAAATGTATCTTTCTAAGAAGATAAATCAATCATTGATCAATCACTACTGATCTGCATTTAGGGCAGACACCCATGTGGCAGATTCCCTATCTGTTGTTTTCCTAGCCTTTTCTTAAATGATTTCAAAGAAATTGGAAATTTATTGAACATCTCCCTTGGTAAGTTATTCCAATAACTCCCCTTCCTATAAACAAATATTTGCCTCAATTTGTCCTCTTGAATTACAACTTTATCTTCACCACTCAAACTTATTCGTCTACTAATGTCATTCCATGCCATCTCTACACTGACAGCTCGGAACATACCACTCGCCTTCTTTCTCCCAAGTTTTCCTATCACAAACTTTGCAGCATTATCAATAAGGAGCTGTGTATCTTTATTGCTTTCGTCAAACCAATCCATACGGATAATGTGATCATGTTACAGGAACCCTGATCCCCCAGGATGTGGAGGGTTTGTTGCATCTGAAGTCTCAAGCAGAGTTCGTTCTAGTGGTTGAGAAGGATGCCATTTTCCAGAAGCTCCTGGATGAAGGAGCTTTGGTTCAACTCAACTGCTTGTTAATAACGGTAAATCTAACTTTTAAGAGAAGTGTTTCATAATAATATTTAGCAGCAAATTTTCTTCACCTTTAACTGTCTGTTGGCAGCACGGCCGCCTCCGATTGGGCTGGATCAAGATCGATTCAGCCTTCTTAAGAACAACTGACGGGGAGTCTGGTGGTGAGACAGCAGCCCCAGTCTAGAAAAGCAAGTATAACGAGTGAAAGGATTCTTGTTCATTACACATTTCTTTCGAGCAGTATCCGCTGTGTATCCAAACAGTATACTCAATTCTGTGCATTCAGCTGGAACTGGTATCTTCGCTTTACTTCTTCTGAGACCATAATTCACTGTGAATCTCTTTATATAAAAATGAAATAACATCTGTCTTATTGATATTTACATAATAACAACTTTATTCCAGCCAAATGACCATAAGAGGGTGAGCAACATAAAGCAGAACCAGTCCCACAGCCTGGCAGCGTAGCCAGCACACAGGAGGTGCGTGCGTAACAGGAAGTCCGCAGTAAATACATTGTCACGTAAGCTATTTCTAACAAACAAACAACACAAAAAATAACACTACTTACATTATATCATGCCAGGAGATGTTGAAACTGCCTCCTTTTGTTGTTCAAGCATTTCTGGCACCTGCTCAGGAAATTGTTCATTACGGTCTGCAGTTCCCTCTGAGAAATGGCAGCAATTTCTTGACGAATAAGATACCCCCTTAAGTGAAACCATGATTAGTCCGGAAAGAACATTAGATTAGGGTAAATTTCTCCATCATGTATTGTATTCAAAACCCATTCACAAAATCGCATTCATAATGCAGGGTCACCCGGTTTAACTTCTTACACTGCAGTAATTTTACACGGCTTTCACTTCAGTAAATTTGTACCCTTCCAAACAGAACCATAGAATTTCCATTTTCTGAGCAAGTTGTCGAAGTGATTCTGTAGGAGACCTTTCCAGAGCGTTACCAATGTTATCACTGTTTCTTGTGTGAGTACTGTACATGGTTTATTATGTTTCTTATCAAGAAGAGTTCCCGTCTTACGTAATTTATTTACTAATCTATGAATTGAAGTCTGACCTGGAACTTGAACACCAGGAAACTTCTCTTAAAATAATCCCCTTATGTCCCTTGCACTTCCTGTAGGGGCGTATGAATCGTAAATGAACCCTCTTTGGGGAACAGCATACCAACACACGACTTGAGTCGCCTGAGCCATTTCACTGAGTTCACACACTGCACTAATGTCACCACGAAACACTTGCCATGTTTATAAATGTTCAACAAAGACTGACATCTGGCGTGGCAGTGTGGCCTTGAGTACATCCGGCACTGTATTTTGTCACCTGCCGACGCACTCACTCAGGAATTCCCGCGCACAGGATGGAGCGGTTCTGATTTATTCTGTTCACCCGGTATAAAGTATATTAAACTATTTTAAGTGAACAACACACAAATAACATTTTAATTTTACAATAATCCATAAGAAATTTATGGTAAGACTAAGAATCTATGTTAGACTGGAATTGCTCCTCCAGAAACAATTTCATAATGGAGGTCCCTCTTTTGGAGCATTCTAACACGTGATATTTCTCACAATGTTTGTTGCAACAGTCTCATACACAGTCTTTATCAGGAACATGATAGGTTTTCCTTGTGCATAATCGATGGTGGAAACCGTGCACTGCCATTCCGCAGTTGGTAATTTGCTTCTGTGTATCTGCGAGAAGTCACAGTCTCTGTGGCGTACAGTTCCGTCCATACATCTGCTCTCTTTTGCTGTAGCTCATTGAGTAATTGGTTATAGGGTGGAGTAGATGATAGCAATATGCAGCATCGAAGATCTCATCTCGTACACTAGACAGGATATTGTGTATTTTGATAGACTTAGTGCTGTGATAGCTCCCTCTGTGGATGAGTGGTACAGTGTTGGCCTGCAGTTCAACCAGAGCTAGTTGGATATTTATATAATGAGAGATGATTTGCTTTGTAAAACACCATACAACATATCCACTACATGCTTCATTCTAGAACAACAAATCAAAACAGATGTGGAAAGGATTTGAGACAGATCGTTATCCCAGAACTATAATTAATGACAGGGTCAAGTTAAGACAGACCGGGCGAGTTAACCATGTGTTTAGAGGCGCGCGGCTGTGAGCTTGCATCCGGGAGATAGTGGGTTCGAATCCCACTGTCGGCAGCCTCGAAGATGCTTTTCCATTTCCCATTTTCACACCAGGCAAATGCCGGGGCTGTACCTTAAATAAGGCCACGGCCGCTTCCTTCCACCTTCTAGGCCTTTCCTATCCGATCGTCGCCATAAGACCTATCTGTATGAACATTAAAACAAGAATAATAGTTAACAACACCTTTCCAATACTTATCTTTCCTTATATTTAGGAAATCTTACAACGCCTGTTGTAATGTTTATAATGTCCAATACGGTCTACAATGAGATTTATTACTTGTAATAGACCTATCTGTGTCAGTGCAACGTTAAGCCACTAGCAAAAAAACAAGTTAAGACAGATGGTGAAGAGATAGCGAGGATTTTTTACAACTAGCTTTACGTCGCACCGACACAGATAGGTCTTATGGCGACGATGGAACAGGAAGGCGCTAAGAGTGGGAAGGATGCGGCTGTGGCCTTAATTAAGGTACAGCCCCAGCATTTGCCTGGTGTGAAAATGGGAAACCACAGAAAACCATCTTCAGGGCTGCCGACTACCTCCCAAATACTGGATACTGGATGCACTTAAGCGACTGCAGCTATCGAGGTTAGTAGCAAGGTTTTAAGATGGAATAAAAACCAAAGAGACAGAGAGGACCTCTACCTGAAGAGCTCAAGAATGTTCAAGAAATGCTGGGAGGATGACAAATCCAGGAGAAAAACAAGATCTAGGTACTGAAATGAAATTGGTTGATCACAGAGGCTCAACTCAATGAAACATTCACGAATTGGGCAATTTTTAACAGCAGTTGTATATTTTGGTGTATTGGCAGACTGATAGATCACGTCTTTTGCACTTCATAGTATGGTATCTTGTACAGAATAGGCCATACAGTTCACAGATACTTTTCAGGTTAGATTCATGATGCACCTTCGTTTTATAAAGTTTGCAGTGGTACCCATGCACCACCAGGAGCTCTTGATTCCCTTCTGACCAAGATTGGTTTACCATTGCCTCCGCTGAATAGAATTCTAACCAGACACATTTCTGTTTTTCTTTTCTTTCTCGTAGAAGTCTCGTCTAGCAGCCAGTAAAAGATAAGTTAAAATTCAGTCACACGTCTTCGATCAAAAATGTTTCTTTTGCAAGTTCATGGACTAATCTGGAGCGCGTATACTTGGATACTCCAATGGTAGCTTTTAGGAACCTTGCTTTTACAGGTTCTAAAATGCGGAGACCATTTAGGGTCAATTTATCTCATGTTATGTTGATCCCATATATAAGAATCAGGACTATTTTTTCACTGAAGAGCGATATTGGAACATCAATTGATTTTGCAGCCCTGTTTTATTTTGGGACCCAATAACCATATAATCAGCATAAATCTATATAATTGTTGACTTCGAAACATGTCATAATCTACAGACAACATCATGGGTTGCAATCTTAAACAACATTGGGCTGAGCGACCTTGCTGTAAAATACCATTTGTTTGCAGTATTTCATTTGATAAGGTCACTCTGTCTGATATTCAAACTTTCTTAACGATTGTCAATAATAACTGCCAGCTCTTCATTCTCCATTATCACAGATTCAAATTTGGAACATATATGTTTCTGTCCAGGGAGTCAAAGGCCTTTGTAAAATCAATAAAGATTACATTTTTTGAACTCGATGAAAAAAAACAAAAGAAAGAGATTACAAACTGCTGTGAACATAAAAATATGCTAGGTGATGACAGTAATACGTATGTAACTGGGTTGGTACAGATTGTGTTCAAATGTGCACAAGCATTGTACATAACATGCAGGAAATGAAGGCAGTGGCAGATTCTGGTGATGTTCAGTACTGTTTCTCTTGCCCTGGACTGTTGGAGAAAATGAATGGTTCTGTGCTGTGAATATTTCCATTTAAAGTAATACGCTGTGGATCATGGTAACCAGATCTTTACTGTGGTGTATTCTTTACAGGGTAAAGGATTCCCGGACGTCAACACACGGCTGCTGCTGCGGCGTTTGTGGGACGACCTCGGGATACCCATCTGGGCTCTGCTAGACGCTGATCCGTATGGAATAGAGATCCTTTGCATCTATCGATTTGGTTCGTTGGTAAGTTAAACAACACTCTCTGCTAGGCTTGTGCTTTCTATCCGGTTTAAAGAACAAACTTAGTTATAGGAGACAGAAGAAAAGCTCTGACCCCAGGAAGGAAGAGTGTATCGGCTAAAGAAAGGGAAGCAGAATGTAAGTCGGAAATTCACTAATAATAATATGAAAATGGAAACCTACAACATGTTTTCCAGTCAGTGACAGGGTCAGGGATAAAATGAATGAAGCCCCTATCTTGCAACGAGGATAGGAATTTGCTGGCTGCTGAAGCCTATTATATTCCTCTGGGGCAATGATTAATGACTGACAGATGAAATGAAATTATATTTGAGAGTGTTGGTGGAATGAGAGATGATAGGGAAAACCGGAGTACCTGCAGAAAAACCTGTCCCGCCTCTGCTTTGTCCAGCACAAATCTCACATGGAGTGACCAGGATTTGAACCACGGAACCCAACGGTGAGAGGCCGAAGTGCTGCCACCTGAGCCACAGGGGCTGTCAATAATAATAATAATAATAATAATAATAATAATAATAATAATAATAATAATAACGGCCTCATTCCACACACACTTCACAAGAGTCTGCGAGAATTGGGTCTTCCACCGAACATCTACAAAATTATGCAACATTCTGTCCTCCTGTCAACATGCAACATTGTGCGATCGTTCCTCTCGCAAGAATGAAGATCCCGTGATCTACAGTTTTGTATATACCTGTACATCAACGTTTGTATTATAATGTGTAAATACTTTAATTATGTAAGGCACTTGGTGCATCCCGTGCCCCATTACTACCCATATTTCCTGTGGAGAAGTGTATGAATAATAATAAATTACCTCAGCTGCCATGTTCCAGATATTTCGAGTTGTTGTTATCCGCATGCCAATTTCAATATTCCTTTCTATCCTACCAGTGAAATGGGAACTTTTTGTGCAATACGAAACCTGCCCACAACGCCACACAATTTAATGCAGCTGATTCCACCTGATGGAAGATCCAGTACACAATCCACTGGGACATACCAACGTCCCGTGTAACTCTTTGGGTACGGTTCACTTACATGCAGAATGTCTGCTTCTACTGCTAACACTTGCCGACCGTAGACTCGACAGAACAGTAAAACACTACGAGCATGGACTCCTATTGGGTGTGCGTATTCAGGATATCGTTCTCTGTACATTTGGTTGGCTGTTTCTAAAGTACTATGTGTTTCACCATAAATAAGAAGTGTATCCACCAACTAGTTTGTAGAAAATGGCATTTATCTGTCGAGAACAAACAGCAGTTTTACTGACATTTTAGTCCACACAACATTCATTATCAGTCTGACAAGAACTACCAGGCATGGTGTGTTTGTCACAACACGTCCCTTGAGCGACGGTGGTGGTGGTGGTTATTATATTAGAAGGAAGTGCAACTGGGGAACCATCCTTTATAAACACTAATCAGAGCTCTTGAAATCAAAGAACCAAGGAGGGAGCAAGACGGTGGCATGCAGCCAAAAAGGCCTTGAACAGAAACAGTATTCCAGTGGCAGGGAGTACTCTCCATGGATCAGAATACTTGGGAGTGTCCATTGCGGGCACACATACGGCCAGGAAAGGGGAAGAAGAAGAGGGAAAATTGGAAGATGTCCAACACTTTGATAATCAAGGTATTGGCCAAGGTATCGGGAAGGGCTACGAATCACGTGAAAATGGAAGACTTCCTAGGCCTCAAAATTATAATCATTATAAAATATCAAAGCCATTTTGACAGTGCTGATATAATTATTTTATTATTATTATTGATATATACAGTCGTATCAGCACACACGTTATTAAAACATAACCGGTTTTCGGACACTAAGGTCCATCACCAGTGTTAATATTTAAATTTAATTTCACATAAGTGTGTCGTCAAAATGAGTTAAAAATGAGTTTAAATTTGTAGCCCTGTTGACATCAACTGTAAAATGAGAAGAAAAAAAAAAAATATATATATTTAAGAAATTTCAACTAAAAACAGCTTTCCGAACCAGAAATAAAATATCAGAACATATATATAATGCACACAGTGTCAATAAAAAAGATATATATACTAATTCGGGAGTATACAGGCTCACTTGTAACGACTGTAAAAAGTTTTATATAGGTAGAACCGGGCGAACCTTAAATCAAAGATATCAAGAACATTTTAAGGCAATAAAGTACAACAAGTATTCAGCTTTTGCAGAACACATTTATAACAATAACCATAGCTTTTTAGGGATCGAAAAGGACATGAAGTTAATTTTTAAAGGTAATTATGGATTTGAATTAAATACACGTGAAAACATTGAGATATTTTTAGCGCAGACTAGGGAACCAGATAAAATTTTAAATGAAACAGTCGCAAGCAACATCTTGTTTACAATCTTGAGTTGACGTAAACATCAGGTGCTCACTACGTAACCTTGAGGTGACGTAACATCATGTGCTTGCAGTGCGGTTCCGTAGTTAAAGCTGAACGCTTGTTAGTACTCGACCAACAGCCTGAGCACGAAGCACGAAGGAAAGCCAGCCTTAACATGGTATGTCCATAATTTTTACAACAACATTGTAAGTTTACATGTATTGATTTCATAATTTTAACACTTGGTTCCATTTTTTTTTTTTTTTTTCATTTTACAGTTGATGTCAACAGGGCTACAAATTTAAACTCATTTTTAACTCATTTTGACGACACACTTATGTGAAATTAAATTTAAATATTAACACTGATGATGGACCTTAGTGTCCGAAAACCGGTTATGTTTTAATAACGTGTGTGCTGATACGACTGTATATATCAATAATAATAATAAAATAGGCCTCAAAATCCTAATACTGTTGGGTCTGGAAAAGAACAGCAGTTGACCAAGGGAGGTCAGATAGGATACAAGTGAGGAGCCCAGCATAAGAAAGTGGAAGCAATGCTAGGACTCACCTCAGAGCCCTGTGGTCACCAAGCCACGTTCACAAGTTAAGAGCCCATGGGTCCCCTTTTAGTCATATCTTACAACAGTCAGGGGATTGACCTTGCGACTGGAGTGGCATACAGAAGCAAAACACTGTACTGCGGGACGTGTTGTATTACATTACGGTACATAAAACTATCATCTATTACATCCGAAATATGAAGATGATTTTTACGTATTCTTTGCAAATATAATTTTCAGTTATACCGTATGAGTGTGATTCAATATTCCCTTTCTCCTTGTGAAAAAAGTTCACAGCCTGAGAGAGCAGAGCTGTCAGTGGAGAGATGGTGTGGGACAAATAAGCTTGAGGGGAGCTTTTAAAAGTACGAAAACAAAGTTGGAATTCAAGAGGATAAATTGGGGCAAATAATCATTTATAGGTTGAGAAATAAGGGATTGGAATAAATTATCATGGAAAATGTTCCATAAATTTCCAAGTTCCTTGTAAACGTTTAAGAAAAAGCTAGGGAATGAATTGATAGGGAATCTGCCACCTGGGCGATATAACTGATGATCGATTGATTTTGTAGAATCTGTCCTTATTCCTCTTTCTTGCATCGTCATAGACACCGTACACCAAGACAAAGGTCCTCAGCTCTGCCTGTCAGGTCCATTTGTAAGGATCCTTTCTGTCTCCAGTCATTCGACCGGGTCAGGAATGGAATGAATGAAGTCTCCATCTAGCGGCGAGGATAGGAATTGGGCTAGCTGTCGAGGCCTGTCACACTCGTCTGATTAATGACTGACAGATGAAATGAAATGATATTGGAGAGTGTCACTGGGATGAAAGGTGACTGGGAAAACCCCAGTCATCATCATCATCATCATTTCTTCGCTCCAGCAAGCCGGGTGCTGCTGTGTACGAGCCTCCTCCAGTTTGTTCTATCCATCCACAGATGCTGCTCATATATGTGACACCAGTTCACATCTCTAATTTCAAGGTCCTTCATTATCTGTTTTTCCCAAACATCCCGAGGTCTTTCTCTTGGTCTCTTCCCAGGAACATTGTGGTCAAAGTATGTTCAAGGAATCCTGTGAGGGTTCATTCTTTTCATGTGACCATACCATTGCAATCTCTTCACTTCTAGAGTCTCCAGCAAGCTTCTTTCCAATCCAAGCTGTTGTTGGATATGCACATTCCTTATTTTATCCATTTTTGTTTTTTGTAGACAAGAACGGAGGAACTTCATTTCTGTTGCCTGAAGACGACTGTTGGTCCAGTAAGTGTTGCTGTTTCCAGGCCATATGTCACTATAGGTACTAGATATATTTTGTACAAGCTGATCTTGGAAACTAACGGAAATGTTTCATCCCAAAGTATTTGACGTACAGCGTGATAGAATTTGGAAGCTTTCTGTATTCTGTCACTAATCTCTTGATGTATGGTATTGTCTGATGACAGAACACTACCTAAATACTGGAAGTTGTCTACAATATCCATCTCCTCATCTCCAATTCTTAGATGAGCAGTTGGAGAGTTTCTACTCATCACTAAGCCAACTATCTTCGTTTTGCTGATTTTGAGACCTAGGGTTGTAAAAGCTTCATGCCAGAGATCTAGTCTAGTTTGTACTTCCGCTTCTTTCTCACCCCATACCATTACATCATCAGCAAAAACCAGGGCATTAGTTGTTGGGTCCTTTCTCTTAACCGCTTTTAAAACTTCATCCACTATGATTATGAAGAGAAGTGGTGAAAGACAACTTCCTTGCTGGACTCGACTCTTCGTTTCAAACCAAACCTGACCTTCCATCCTGGACCTGGACACAACACTTGGTTTCATCATATAACCGTTGTACTCGTGCTATGATGTCATCGGGCACTTTCTTACGTCTCAAACATTCACATGGTGGTACATGGTTATATGCTTTCTCGATGTCCAGAAAAACAGTTATAAGTGTTTTACCTTTCTCCCAATACTTCTCATAGAGCATTCTGGTGGCAAAAATGAGGTCTATAGTTGATCTATGAGGTCTAAATCCATGTTGTTCCTCCTCAAGTGTAGGTTCAACATCCTGCTCTCAAGGATGGATTTGTAGATTTTGAGGCCATGTGACAGCAGAGTTATACCTCTGTAGTTTGTACATTTCTTTCTATCACCTTTTTTCAACAATGGAGAAAAACGGAGAATAAACTGAGAAAACGGAGAAAAACCTATTTTGCTTCGACTTTGTCCAGCACAAATCTCAAATGGAGTGACTGAGGTTTGAATTACGGAACCCAGCAGTGAGAGGCGGGTGCGCTGCTGTCTGAGCCACAGAGGATCTCTGTATATTTTGAAATAAAAGCAATATTTAAAGTTCAATTTCCTCCACATGAAAATATTTAAACTACGATATTTATTGGGTAATATTCAAATGTATTTAATTTGTTTTTGTTTGAATGATTGAGTTCCTAAAATGTTTTACTTTCACACAATATAGATGCTAAGGAATACATGTAAAGTTGCAAAAAAATATTAAGACCTTAAAGTGTTTTACCACTGAATTAGGAATTTTAGTTTTTTCTCTATTTTATAAAATTAATGCACTTTTTGGATGATTTTAATATAATTTAAAATGTAGGGTTAGAATACATATTGAGGACTAAATTTCATCACTTCTGGGGTTGATAATGTGCCTTGCCATACCTTCAGCAGCTACTGTCTAGTATTCCACGGAACAGAACAGTCACAAGTTATTGAAATGCTTTCACGGCCCGTACTTGTAGACAACAAGGTGAAGCTCATTACAGAGAAGTTTGCTCCACGTCTTCAGAAGAAAATCTCGACTGTTCAATGATGAGGGTTTGAATTTTTGATTGTTTTACCATTGGAGAATTGTTGTGGTACGCTCATTTGTCACCAGGTGGCTTGCTGTATGTTCCAAGTGGGACCTGACGACAATTAAGACGTTCTCTGTCGCACCGTGTGTGTGTGTGTGTGTGTGTGTGTGTGTGTGTGAGAAGTAACAGAGAACACATCAGACGAACCAGGGACAAATGTGGTAGAAGAAATAAATAGAAACATAAAATAAAATAAAACAAAAGACACCAGGATAGAATAGAACAGAGGTGAAGAATGGAAAGAAAGTGTGTGGAGAAAACCAGAGGAAGATAATGAGGCGAGACGTTGTGAGGTGTACACACATTATGAACACTTAACACATATTTTCTTTCCATTCTTCAGCTCTGTTCTATTCTATCCTGGTGTCTTTCACTGCATTTTATTTCATGTTTCTATTTATTTATTTATTCTACCACATTTGTCCCTGATTCGTCTGATGTGTCCCCCCCCCCTCTCTCTCTCTCTCTCTCTCTCTCTCATTGTAGAAGCCTTCCTCTTGAACAACTGAGATTTTCTTCTGAAGACGTGGGGTAAAATTTTCTGGGAAATGTAAAATGTTTCACCTTGTTTTCTTGACAAGGCATAAGACCAATGTCTACATGTTTGAAATAATTAACAATGAAGGTTTGATAATGGATAGAGACCCTCTCAGAGGCAGTCCTGCCCAGGGAGTCGCGCCCCTGCCTATGTGAGTCCCAGAGCACACTGACCCGGTGTGTAACATCTGGTAAAGGGTCCCAGCTCAGGGTAACGAGTGAAGACCTCAACGGCAGCAAAAGCGGAGAATACGATTCGGTGCGATGGAGCTGGCGAAGGAGGCAACCTGTTCCACTGGGAGTAGTACAGATGGAATCCACTGTCTTGTGGGATGAGGAGGGATCCTCAAAAGGGTAAGGGAGTAAACCCCAAAAGAAAATCCTCAATTACGTTAGGCCTAGCAAGCCAGGAAGAGAGCTTATTTGTAGTTGCTTTCAAAACACAGAAGAGCCTCGGAACGCATTTATCAACTAAATTAAGATGCCAGCATGAGCAGACTCATGTCAGAGATTATGGTTTATGGCCCGATGATAGATAGGGTCTTGCAAAAAAGCAAAAATACTGGAGGAGACTAACACGGATTGGGACCATCAACTTACTCAGTCTCACAGGAAAATGTGAACTAGTGGACCTCATGGAAAGGAGGAAATTAATGATACTGGGGCTGAGTGAAACCAAATGGGGAAGGAAAGGAATGAAGAAATTAAGAAAACAGTACACACTGTATTGGCATGGAAATGACAAAGAGATGAGGAATGGTGTTGGTTTCATCATGAGTAAAGATCTAGGAGTTGCTGATATTCATTATGTTAGTGAGAGAATAATAAAAGTGACTGTGCATTTAGGAAAAGAAAAACTAACTTTGGAACAGGTGTATGCGCCTCAAACTGGATGTTGTCAAGAGGATAAGAACCAGTTTCTTGATGATTTGGAAAAAGTTATTAGTAAAGAGAGAGTAATCATTATAAGGGATCAGAATGCACAGATTCGGACAGATAGAACAGATATGAGAACGTAATGGGACCTCATGGATATGGTGGAAGAAATATAGAAGATCATCATCTTGACTTCTGTATGATGAATGGGCTGGTGGTGAAAAATAGTTGGTTCAAGAAGAGAGAGAGAGAGAGAGAGAGAGAGAGAGAGAGCCATAAGATAACACGATACAGTTGGGATGGACTACAAAAAACTGCAATTGATTATGTCATCTCCGACAGAATGGTAACAGATGTCAGAGTAATACCCAGCGAGAGTCTTGACAGTGACCACCGTCTATTAGTAGTGGACCTGAGAAACTTCTATGTGCCAAAAGTACAGACCAGGTAAATGCCAAAAATCAAAGTATGGGAACTCCAGAAAACATATACAGTAAGAGAACTGAGTATCAGAACCAAATATAAACCCTGTTACCAAGAGTTGAAAGGAAAAATATTTATTTTTTTGTTTTTTTGGTTTTGCTATTTGCTTTACGTCGCACCGACAGATATGTCTTACGGCAACGATGGGATGGGAAAGGCCTAGGAATTGGAAGGAAGCGGCCGTGGCCTTAATTAAGGGAGAAGGAAACGCCTTAGTGGAATGAAAGAGTGAGAGCAGCAATCAGGGAAAAAATCTCTTGTGGAAAGAAAGGGATCAGGAGAAAAATAAACCGGAACTTACTAGAGATGAGGCAAAGATCAGAAACCTCGAACAACTATACGGAAACAAGAAACTGGATGTTAAATGAACAGTTACAGAAGAAAAGACCAAGGCATGGAATATATTCACTCAGAAACTGGAGGAAGACAGCAGAGGCAATAAGAAACTACTGTATAGTATTATCAGAGGTAAAAGGAAACCAATGAATACCATAAAGGCACTTGAAGATGAAAATGGAAATCTGGTTAGGACAGAAAGTGACATGAGAGAAGTCCTGAAGAACCATTTTGACCACCTGCTGAATAGACCAGTTCAAGAACAAAACACAGAACCGGAAATCCAAGCCTACAATGAGGAATCTCTCATCACCTGGACAGAAACTGAGACAGCCTTAAAATCTATGCCTAAAGGAAAATCTTCAGGTGCAGATGAAGTGAATGTGAACATCATAAAGGCAGCAGGCATTCAGGGTATATAATGGCTGCACAGAGTACTAAATGCTATATGGACAGACAAACAAAATACCTGAAGATTGGAGCAAGGGTGTTATAGCTCCCTTGTTTAAGAAAGGCAGCAGATGGAAACTCACCAACTATAGAAGAATAACACTGTTGTCTCATGGGCTAAAAATTCTAGAGAAGATGATAGAAAGGAGATTGAAAACCATCATTGAACCACAGTTAGAGGAGGAGGAATATGGATTCAGAAGTAAGAGATTAACAATGGATCTAAATTTTAGCTCCTGCATGCTGATGGAAAAGTATTGGGAGAAAGGCAAGAACCTGGTCTTTGTATTCCTGGATATAGAGAAGGCCTATGATAGTATTATAAGAGATAAGATCTGGGAGTGCTTGAGGAAAAGAAATGTGCCTGAAGGTTGATTGATTGATGTTTGTTGTTTAAAGGGGCCTAACATCGAGGTCATCGGCCCCTAATGGTATGAAATGAGATGACAAATTAAAAGTCCAAAATCCTTCACTGACCAGAATTCAAAGCATGAGGACGAAGAATGAATGGATGGATTTATATGAAGTTAAAACGATCAGTGGATCTGACCCACAGTGCCTCACATGCACAGAAGCTGGCACAAAACAATAGTAGTATGGACCAAGGGACTGCTTCTATAGCACGATGCTGAATCAATTAGAAGATGCTCATTCTTGAAACGGGTCCAAAATCCAGGTCATCGGCCCTCATAATGGTATTTATCGCTAGAAAAGTAGAACCATGGTATTTCCCATGTTGCGGTACTAATCAAGAGTAGCGTAGAATCGCGGTATTCCATACATTATGGTACGACTCACAGGTAATGAAATTCGCACATGTATTACAGAGCTAATGTGTTTTGCACATTGCGGCGTCCCTGACTGGCAACGCAAACGTATGGTGTTCATCACCTAAGTGTACTAACCACAGGGACTCGTACTATCCCGTGGTGTTCCTCATAGAGGATACTAATCATAGGCAAGCCAGAACCATGGGTTCCTTCATCCCATGGCGTCGCTCATATAGTGCCACTAATCACAGGTACTGTAAAAGCTGTCGTGCTCACGTTTGCTACTAATCACAAACCTATTTGGTACCCAACATAGTAGTACTATGTGCAAGTCAAGGCAACCCATGGTGTTCCCCGCGTGTTGATACTAATCACAAATAGTTTTATGGTTCTAATTTGATCATCCCTTGGTCGCCCTTTTTAGTCACCTTATACGACAGGCAGAGGATACCGTGGATGTATTCTTCATCTGTGTCCCCCACCCACAGGGGGTAGTGTGTTTGGTCCGCGAGAGGTATTTTATTTCCCTCAAGTCCACTGGCAAGCCGGTTAGGACCCCCCTATCCGCCACCTGGGACGCGCCACGTGGGAGTATCACCTCTCCCCCTGCTACGCCAGCGTGAGTAGGTTCGTGGTGTGCCTGAAGGACTGGTAAGGAAAATTCAGATGTTGTACAAAGACTGTACTAGCTGTGTACAAATTGGGAAAGGTCGATCATCATAGTTTGAGATCAAGAGTAGAGTTCAGCAAGGAAGTGCACTGTCTCCACTACTGTTCATCACTGTTATGGACAATATAATGAAGAACATCAAGGAAAAGTTAAATGAACTGAATGCAGTGGCCTTTGCTGATGATATCATGATTTGAGGTAAAACAGAAGAGGAAGTACAGACCAGACTCAACGTATGGAAATCCCAGTTCCAGGAATAGAACCTCAACATCAGCGAGACCAAGACAGTGGTGATGGCAGTCAAAAGAGAAGGGCGTCCATCAAGTGTAAAATTAGGAGACCACCAGCTAGAGTGTGTGGTTAGTTTTCCTTACCTTGGAAGTGTAATCTCCAGTGATAATTTGGTCAGAAAGGAAATTACAAACAGAGTGCAAAAGGGGTCAGAATTCTACCAAAAGTAAGAACACTTTTATGAGATGACATGATTCCAAAACCGGCCAAACTGATGATGTTTAACAGCTATTTCATACCAATATTGACCTATGGTATTGAAGCGTGCACCCTCACAAAAAGAAATTTATCAAGACTGCAAGCATCAGAGATGAAATTTCTTAGATCCACCATTCAGAAGACCAAGATGGACAAGTTAAGAAATGAGGAGGTGAGGAATGAAGCCAGAATAAAGACCAAATCGGCACATCCAGACTACGGTGGTACGGGCATGTGATGAGGATGGAGCCTACAAGAACAGTCAGAATAAATTTGGAAAGACAGGTGGAGGAATAAAGACCTGCAGGAAGACCTAAAAACCTGATGGATGGACATGATCAAGGTTGATCTAGTTACCAGAGGATGGACAGTGGATGATGTTCTCCATGACAAGTTGTATATGGACAGGAAGAAGTGGAAGAGGGAGGATCATTAACAGTACCCGGGACCCGGGAAACTGGGACTGTACAATGATGATGACGATGATGATGATGATGATGATGATGATGATGAAGGTTTGTTCACAAAAATCACTTTTTTTTCTTCAACTGGCTTTAGGTCGCACCGACACAGATAGGTCTTATGGCGACGATGGTATAGGAAAGGATTAGGAGGGGGAAAGAAGCGACCTTGACCTTAATTAAGGTACACCCCAGCATTTGTCTGGTATGAAAATGGGAAACCATGGAAAACCTTCGGGGCTGCTGACAGTGGAGTGCGGACCCACTATCTCCTGGATGCATGCTCACAGCTACATGACCCAAACCGCGCAGCCACTTGGGCGGTATAGCATTTATTCTTCATCTTCCCAACCCTAACGTTGGTGGGCAACACGCACATCTTCCTAGCGTTTCCTTTCTTTGGTCAGCAGCTTCAAGCAGTAACAGGTGTGCTTGCCTTTAGTGGTGTCTACGTCTTCCTCTACTCCTTCGACCTTCCATTTCCCTTCAAACAGGGCATTGCACCAGAATGACAAAGCAAGTGGCAAACGAAACTATTTCTTCTTTTGTTTAAGGTTTCTACCAAAGTGCGGGTCAGATTTGCTCTTTTGAGCACGAGCATTCTTAGGATAAGAAAATATACAAATAAAAGGTCCACCCTAGTTAATACACAAATATGTCTAACAAAACTTTAAGAAGTAAGACAGTCGACCTGCTCAGCGGTCTGTTAGTTCATAGTTTTGCAACTTTCATTTCTTGTACATCTTCCTCTCAGGCTTCAAGGTGCCACATGGAGTGAGTCACATTTATTTCCATTTAAATTTACTCTTCCCCATTAAATTAATTATTCTCTTTACACATATATTTTCATTAGAACAACACACTTATTTCTCTATCAAGCTTTTGTTTCTGTACTGACAGTGTCTGTCATCTATTATTTTTGAATTGTCCATAAAAAAGAGCAATATTCCACATTATGATTATTTTTCTAATGTAACAGATCATTGGTTTATATAACCACTGTCACATGTAATCATCAAGATGTTTTATACAGGAGAATAAGTGTTTTTTTGTTGTTATATTTTTGATAACAAGAACTTCAAGAACAATTTTTTGTAAAGACTCCTCCTAATGCTGTGTTTTAGTGTCACATACTTGCTTTGTAACTTTGTGGATTTTTTTAAGGCAGAAGAAGGCCCAAAGGGGCTGAAACACATACTTTTTATGTCTTATTTCTTAAAGTTTCTTTCAGACATATTTATGTATTGATTAAGGTGGACCTTTCATTTGTATATTTTCTAATACTATAGAGTCAATATGGAACAACCCTAGCATGAGTGTCATTAGATAGTATATACATGTCTCATCAAGAAAATGCAATGACACATTACGAAGTACTGGAAGATTCCTAATTGAATGGCAGATCACTCTAGATTTGTATTTTTTTCTATGCTGTGTCATGTCTTTAATTATAAACTGATCACGAAAATTTAGACTACTTGTCTGCTACTGTGCTTGAAGATACCTCAATACACCTGTTTACCTTCAAAGCCGTGTATTAAGAAAGAGTGACGTATCTGTTGTGTGTTTAGAGCATGTCGGACCAGGCAGGAGAGCTGGCTGTCCCTGCCACTCGCTGGATAGGAGTTCACCCCAGCGAGCTGACCGGCCTGGGAGTACCGACACAGCCGTTATCCCGCAACGACGTTCGCAAACTACGAGACCTGGCCGCTCGCCCCTACATCCAGACAAACCCTCAACTGAAGGAACAGGTGAGAGGTAGTACACTTCCTCACAAAAGCACGACTGATTGCGATAGAGGATAAACTGAAATGTATCTATACTTTGCCAGTAAGACAGTGCAATCCCATGTTTTTAGATCGACTTCAAACAATATTTTTGCTACAAATTGTGCTAAACTTTTCTTGTCACTTTGCTAGCATAACAGCACTATACGTATTTTGGGTAAAAATATATTACCAAGTAACACAAATAGCAGTGGACAAGGTGTACAAAGTTTATTTAAGTTCAATTCTTAGAAGAATACATTGTCCGGCTCTGTGGTGTAGTGGTTAATGTGATTAGCTGCCACCCCTGGAGGCCCAGGTTCGATTCCTGGCTCTGCCACAAAATTTGAAAAGTGGTACGAGGGCTGGGACGGGGTCTACTCAGCCTCGGGACGTCAGCTGAATAGAGAGGTGTTCGATATCCACCTCAGCCATCCTCGAAGTGATTTTCCATGGTTTCCCACTTCTCCTCCAGGCAAATGTCGGGATGGTACCTAACTTAAGGCCATGGCCGCTTCCTTCCAGTTTTCCCATCACCCCACAAGGCCACTGTTCAGCATAGCAGGTCAGGCCGCCTAGGCAGGGTACTGGTCCTCCTTCCCAGTTTCCTCCCCTGGACCCAAAATCTCCCGCTCCAGGACACTGCCCTTGAGGCGGTAGAGATGGGATCCCTCTCTGAGACCGAGGGAAAAGCCAACCCTGCGGGGTAAATGGATTAAGAAAGAAAAGAAGGAAGAATATATTTTTATATTAGTCCAGTACAATTCTAATGCAAACCACTGAAACTAGTGAGACTATGACATGTTTCGACAGCCACACCAAACATTTCTGTTGAGGAACCTGATAGAGAATGGCGTTATTTGTGAAAGAACACTCATTGTTCCGCAGAATGCAGGGCTATCGTTGAGCAGTTGCTGCTATTTCTATTCAGGTTAGTAAAAAGTGGTGTTAGCTGTTGTTGCTGGGGCCAGCACAAGACAGGCAGAGGTAACTCAGTGACTTGCTCTGCATCGTGCCTTCTAAGCACCTCACTGGGCCGATTTGTTCCGAGGTACCTTTTTATATGGTTAAAAACTTGTTGTGAAAGTAACCAGTGCATGAGTGCATCACCTCCCCTAATATCATCGACACCGGGCAAGTTGGCCGTGCGCGTAGAGGCGCGCGGCTGTGAGCTTGCATCCGGGAGATAGTAGGTTCAAATCCCACTATCGGCAGCCCTGAAAATGGTTTTCCGTGGTTTCCCATTTTCACACCAGGCAAATGCTGGGGCTGTACCTTAATTAAGGCCATGGCCGCTTCCTTCCAACTCCTAGGCCTTTCCTATCCCATCGTCGCCATAAGACCTATCTGTGTCGGTGCGACGTAAAGCCCCTAGCAAAAAAAAAATAATAATAATAAAAAAAATCATCGACAGTTCCCCCAATTCTGCCATCATGTAAAGTCTGCTTGCTGAAGCACAATTTTGCCGCCTTTTTCTATACACCAGAATAATAACATGTATTCCTCGTTAGTAAATGCGCCGGCAACAGCAGTCATGTCAAGACAAACTGGAGGTCTACTGGCTGCTGTACAGAACAAAAGAGAAACAGACTCCCTCGATGTAGAGGACTGACAACAAAGAATTAGTGAGTCCAACTCATCTGAGAAATATTATTGTACTGTTAATTTCCTTTTATGTTATTACTTTATAACTGCCAGCATTGCCCATACAGGAATCTTTTTCTCCATGCAAATAACTTTACGAGTTACATCTGCAGTTAATTGATTAATATTGTTCTTATGTCATAACACCATCATTTACTGGATCACTAGAATTTGAAGATAGTATTTGATAGTACTTATCAGGTTGACAGTTTCCTAATGGCAGCTACTACTTGTTTCTTCATGGGTGTTGTATGAACTGAAGGCCTGGGGTTTGAATTGTCTTCCACACCTCCTGCCTCTGCTACAATCACCTCCCCTAATATCATCGACAGTTCCCCCAATTCTGCCGTCATGACCACGATCGACACAATACTCGCACCGTACACTGAGAACAACTGAGAAACTAAAACGAGAGAACATTAAGGTTGAGCGAGTGGCTATGCAGTTTCGGTCATGTAGCTGTTGGCTTGCATTCTGGAGATAGTAGGTTTGATCCCCAGCGTCCACAACCCTCAAGATGATTTTGTATGGTTTCCCATTTTCACACCAAGCTGTACCTTAGTTAGCTTCCTTCCCACTCCTAGCCCTGTCCCATCATCATCATAAGATGTGATGTGAAACAAATAGTAAAAAATAAAAAAAGATAAAGGTAATGGAGTGCAGTCGAACAAAGGCAGGTGATGTAGGAAATGTTAGATTAGGAAATGAAGTCTTAAAGGAAGTAGATGAATATTGTTACTTGGGTAGTAAAATAACTAACGATGGCAGAAGTAAGGAGGACATAAAATGCAGACTAGCACAAGCAAGGAAGAGCTTTCTTAAGAAAATAAATTTGCTCACTTCAAACATTGATATAGGAATTAGAAAAATGTTTTTGAAGACTTTCGTGTGGAGCGTGGCATTGTATGGAAGTGAAACACGGAAGATAGCTAGCTCAGAAAGAAAGAGAATAGAAGCTTTTGAAATGTGCTGTTACAGAAGAATGCTGAAGGTGAGATGGATAGATCGAATCACGAATGAAGAGATACTGAATCGAATTGGTGAGAGGAGATCGATTTGGCTAAATTTGACAAGAAGGAGAGATAGAATGATAGGACACATCTTAAGACACCCAGGACTTGTTCAGTTGGTTTTTGAAAGAAGTGTAGGTGGTAAGAACGGTAGGGGTAGACCAAGGTATGAATATGACAAGCAGATTAGAGCAGATGTAGGATGCTATAGTTACGTAGAAATGAAAAGGTTAGCACAGGATAGGGTGGCATGGAGAGCTGCATCAAACCAGTCTATGTACTGATGACTCAAACACAAGTTTGAAAACGTTTCATATTTTCAGTGGCTGGTATTAAGGAGTTTTGTTCTGTCACAGCTCTGTTAAATGTGGTGGGAGGGATAGATATTTATTACATCTTGGGAGAAAGGATGTTGAGTCATATCTCTCACCATAACGTTTCAGTACATTCACCACAGTACATAACTTCACTGCACTGCAAACATAATTTGCAAATAATTTTGATGATAACTTGTAATGATAACAGCTTCATGGGAAGTATCGCCTGAAAGTGTTAGTAGCAACATTCTATTTACATAGACATGCACTGTGTTGAATGTATTGGCAGCTTATCTTCTTATTCTTATTCTTCTTCTTGTAGTGCCTTCTCCATTACTGAAGGTTGGCCACTGTCCTCATCAGTCTACTAGAATCTAGTCCAATCCAATCCCGTAAGTTCCTCTGCCAAGAGTGTTCCCCTCTACCGCGACCCCAACGTCCATCAGTTTTACCCTGCACGATCAATGTTATTTTCATTCCTCATAATATGACCAATATGACTTTCTTTTCTTGATTGTACTGTACACATCAACATTCGTTCCCTCCTCATGCATCCGAGTACGGCAGCATTGGAGACGCGGTTAGTCCATGGGATCTGTAACATCCTTTGGAACAGCCACATCTCCAAGGCATTTATTCTTTTAATGGTTTTACATTTAAGAGTCCATGTTTCAGAAGCACTGAATCTGCATGGCATCTGACGAAGTTGTAACGTGTCTCCAAGCTGAGGCTTCTGTCACATAGTAGATTCCTCATTTTCAGAAAGCTAGCATGAGCCATTTCTATTCTTACAGCTTATAAATACATTAATAAGTAAATAAATAAATAAATAAATAAAAAAACTACAACTGAAGCATCGAAAGTCCTGAGAAAAATCGTGGGCCCCATCAAACAGTAAGGTAAGCAGAGAATGAGGCACAACAAGGAACTCTACCAACAACTATATATATATATATATATATATATATATATATATATATATTTACAATTTGTTTTACATCACACCAACAAAGATAGATCTTACAGTGACGATGGGATGGAAAAAGCCTAGGAGTGGAAAGGAAGCAGCCTTTGCCTTAATTAAGGTACAGCCCCAGCATTTTCCTGGTGTGAAAATGGGAAAACACGGAACACCATGTTCAGGGCTGCCGACAGTGGGGTTCGAACCCATTATCTCCCAGATGCAAGCTCACAGCTGCGCGCCCCTAACCGCATGGCTAACTCTCCCGGAACCAACAACTACATAGCTTTACAACAGTTATGAGAAAGAGGAGACTAATCTTCTGGAGTCATGTAATCAGGATGGACAATCAGAGACTTCATCACTATTCCTCTAACACCAAGTGGACGAGGCTAGTTAGAAAAGATCTAGAACAACTAGAAATTGACCCCAGTGAGATGTAGATCAGAGATAAGTACAGAGTGCTGATCAGAACATCAGACTCTCTCCCTTCACTAAAGTAGGCCACTCACTAGCAAACTTGCTGGACAACGTGCTCCCCGGCGTGCTTGTCAACATACTGAGCCAGCATCGCACGCACACTGACACTCTCAGCTCACATGGAGGCTTTTGGGTATTTCTTCATGAGCCGGCAACTTGGCAGCATGTTGACCAACCATAAACTTGGTGTCACAACTTGTGTTGACAACCATGTTGGCCAACAAGTTCACTAATGAGTGGTCTGTGCTACCTCAGATTACAGGGGTAACACTAAACAAGGCACAAACACAGTTAAAAAGGGAAGTTAAGAGTACAATACACAATATAAGAAAACACTACACACTCGGAAAAACAGTAGCTAGCATTACGCGGATCTCCAAACAAAACAAGTACGTAACTATCAGTAGGGCCAACTAGTGAACGACAAAACGGGAAGATGGAAGGGCTGGGAACCTACCAAAGGCATGGACATGGCTTAGATAGCGGATTCCGAAATAAACCCCGTGATCCTTAGATTTGAAAAATATTATTTACAAAATAATCTTACAAATACATTCCAAGTTACGAGCTATAAGTTTAGTGGTATCCATACCTTATTTCGTAGCAGTGTAAATTCAAATTTCAAAACAACTATACATCTAGTTACCAATGCAGTAGTACAATGCAATTTACAGGTTATCCAAAGTCTAGCGTACCTCAAGTGATACAGAACTACCAGAGGCAAACCCCAAGGGAAATAATATTAAACTACAATATACATATTTTAGTGAAACAAGAAATGGGAATGCCTCGGAAACGAACAGGTAAGTCCAGCTGAAAAACTAAGGCGTCATAAGTAACTAATTTGGTGAATCTAGGCGAGGTTAGGGCAGACTCCTGTATGAAAAGCAAATCGGAACATTACGGAAATTTTAGCAGGACGGAATTCAAGAGTGCTTACCCGAGAAGAGTGCCATCACGGAAACCGGGGGACGTCAACCAGATAGGCTGCTTGCAGACAGATAGACCAAGACCGACAGAATTCAGGATACAGAATTCATTCGAACACTGCCTCGCTCACTATATATAGGAAATTCCGGCCTTGGAGGCAGCCAATCAGCGTGCACGAGTTTCCTATCGCCACCTAGACTCACCAATCACAACCTTACTTTCGATCGCGAACTTTGACCAACATTCTAGAATACGCATGATCGCGAAAGTCGTATTTTTCCAGAATAGACAGAACACACTTTCTAGAACACATACCAACAAAGTAACACACCTTGTACAAAAGTTATGTAACTTTCTGGATCTTTCCAGGAACTATAGACAGAATTCTACTATTTACAAATGCCTATGTTACAACATTATACAGTACAGGTTAGGTCAATAAAAATAAAATATCATATCATATTTTACAAACAAAGTCTTCAAAAAAATACATTCCACTCGCATTACATAGTTCACTTGTAACAGTCTGCTTAACCTTTTAGGCAGCAATGACTGAATATTCCGTCATCACATTGTAAATGTCTTTCGGCATTGGGTATGACGACTTATTCCATTATAGGATCAGAGATCACTTTCCTTTTTTCGTGTATGTTAGTTTCGAGCTTTGCATACAGCAGCACTCTCCTAAAACCACTTGACTGGGTGAAATGCTTTCGTTCCGCGCGCAGCTGGCGGCCAGCCAGTACCAGCTGCCAGGCTGCTGAGAGTGCTAGATAGTGCATTATGGCATGTGCAAGCAGAGCTCTGAAACGTCTGCGAGAAGAAGAACTGTTTGATTTATTACACTGTGACAATTTGGTGAGTGATGTGTCATGTGATAGTGGATTGGTCAAAACTGGGTAAAAACTATCAGGAGCTGAATCTGGGCCTCTTAGACTAGAGGACAAAGTGTAAAAGGCATGTCCCCAAAGCACAGGGAAAATAACGTAGAGCTGAGGTCAATTTAAATTAATTAGGTTTATTAACATAAACCTGCAGATAAAAGGTTTGAATATAGGCATAAAACAAATAAATGGGGAATACAAGGAGTCAAATACTCACATACATGGTTTGTAAAGATACTCCGATCACAATCAAATTGCTTGACTTATTAATCTGAATCTTCTAGAATCTTACACCATCGCAACAGAGATATCATGAACTGTAATACAATTATTTTTATTCATTACCAGACAGAGGCAATTAAAATGCAATCCAAAGTATTTCTTTCTTAAGGACCATTTGGAATCATGAGGGGAAAGTGATAGCTTTAACACAATAAAATTATCACAGTTCCCCAGACGAAGTCAGGGCTTTTGTGTCAAAAACAAAAAAAACATGACTCCCAACAATCTCCAATGAGATTGCATCCCCAGAAATCAAAGACGCCAGTGAACCAAGCCTGGCAGAAAAGAAAACAAATATGAAACGCAAGAAGGTAACAAAAGGAGTTGCCATAGTTACAGAAACAAACAAACATGAGTCAATAAATTAAGTAAAATGATCTGTATTAACAAGAGGTTTAAACCTACTCTGATACCGTGCATTAACACAGTTGAACAGTTGTTTGTGTCCCTGACTTTTAACACCACAAAATTAATCATTGGTGCTGTATACATTCCACCCAAGTCTCCTGTCCAAAAATATTTCGAACATTGCAGTGCTGTTGAAAAAATTATGCCAAATCTTGACAACAATTTATTGCTCATTGTTGGTGATTACAATCTACCACATCTTAATTGGATAGTAAATGAAGAAACATCTTCTGGCCTTATGTCAGTAGGTAACCACACTATGCAGTCCAGTTTAGTTATAGACACTTTTTCTTATCTCTGTTTAAATCAGTTTAATGCTATCCCAAATTTTCTAAATCACTTTCTTGATTTGGTTTTCAGTAACTCCAGTTCCACTGAAGTAAAATCTAGTAATGAAAGCATTGTCCCCCTCAATAGACACCACCCAGCATTAGAGATTTCTTTACCTATAAATGAGCTATACAATTCCTTGCCTGCTGATAGTTTTTATTTTTACTTTTGAATGGTGACTATAACATACATACATACATACATACATACATACATACATACATTATCATTATAGACTGTTATGCCTTTCAGCGTTCAGTCTGCAAGCCTCTGAGAATTTACTAAACGTCGCCACAATCCTCGATTTGCGACTAGTGCTGTGGCCTCATTCAGTTCTATACCTCTTATCTTTAAATCATTAGAAACCAAGTCTAACCATCGTCGTCTTGGTCTACCTATACTTCTCTTACCCTCCACAGCAGAGTCCATTATTCTCCTAGGTAACCTATCATCCTCCATTCGCATCACATGACCCCACCACCGAAGCCGGTTTATGCGTACAGCTTCATCCATCGAGTTCATTCCTAAATTGGCCTTTGTCTCCTCATTCCGAGTACCCTCCTGTCATTGTTCCCACCTGTTTGTACTAGCAATCATTCTTGCTACTTTCATGTCTGTTATTTCTAACTTATGAATAAGATATCCTGAGTCCACCCAGCTTTCGCTCCCGTAAAGCAAAGTTGGTCTGAAAACAGACTGATGTAAAGAATGGACTAAATTATTATCTGTCACAGTTTAGCTGGGAGATGTTTCAAAATGTATCAATTGATAAAGCAGTAGAAATCTTCTATTCAGTACTACATTATGGCATGGAACTTTACATCCCTATACGGAATTTTAAGACTCCCAGTTCCCAAAGTGGTTTAATCATAAATTGAAGTCCCTGATTATTGAAAAGAAGAAAGCACACAAGCGATACAAAATATCAGGTCTCAATAGTGATTATCAGCATTTCTTGAAATTAAGAAATGAATGCAAGTCTGAATCTAAATCTTGCTATACAATGTATGTCTCCAACTGTGAACAAGTATTACTTCCAATCCACAGACATTCTGGCAATATCTAAGTTCTAAAAGGTCATGTAAAAATATTCCTTCAACAATGCATCTTAATGAAGTTACAGCCGATACTGGAGAAAATATTGTCAGTCTTTTTGCTAACCACTTTTCATCCATTTATTCTTCTTATCAGAATAGTAGTAGTATGTCATATGATTATCCTTTCTCTGTCAATCTATTAGTTATAAACATTAGTAAGGCAGAAATTTACAACAAACTGATATCTCTGGAATTAAAGAAAACTGTCAGACCTGATGGTGTTTCAATGTACCTGCTCAAGTACTGCTCATTTATTTTATGTGAAGCACTCTTTTATCTGTTCAACTTATCATTAAACCAAGGCGTTTTTCCAGTCGAATGGAAGAAAGGATTTGTTAGTCCAGTTTTCAAAAATGGTGATAAAACTGACATAAACAATATAGACCAGTTATAATTTCTTCTCATATTTCCAAAATTTTTGACTCAATAATTCTTGACAAAATCACACCTCTCTTTAGAAACATCATCATTGATGAGCAACATGGATTCTTTTCAGGACAGTCAACCTGTAGCAATCTTCTTTTATTCTATCAGTTCCTCTTGGATGCAACAGAGAACCACTCCCAAGTGGACTGCATTTATACAGACTTCTCAAAAGCTTTTGACACTGTCGACCATGATATCTTGCTGCAAAAACTAACAGGCTACGGAATTAATGGGCCTCTCCTCTCATGGTTTGAATCGTATCTTAAAAATCGCCTGCAGATTGTTAAAATAAGGAATCATTTTTCTGCACCTATTATTGTTACCAGTGGAGTTCCTCAAGGGTCTCACGTTGCACCCTTACTTTTTACTCTCTACATAAATGACATTAAAAATATACTTAAGAATTCTGAATTGCTTTCGTTTGCTGACAATGCAAAAAAATTTACGCAAATTAATTGTCCACTTGATTGTTTAAAACTTCAAGAAGATTTACATCATCTGGAAAAGTATTGCATTCAAAATGGATTGAAACTTAATCATGAGAAATGTAAAATAATATCGTTTTTTAAAAACAAGAAGAAAATATCATTTCAGTACAAATTTAGTAATAACAACATTCTAACTCCTGTTTCACAAGTTAATGACCTTGGTGTTTTATTCAGTAATATATAACCTATCGTTTAATGAACATATTGAAAATATTTGTAAGAAAGCATTTCAAAGATTGGGTTGCATTACTAGATATTCTAGAGAATTTTCAAACTTAGCTACCTATCGATTGCTGTATGTGTCTATGGTACGCCCTATACTAGAATACTGTACACCTGTTTGGAACCCTTCTCATCAGACCTCTATCCATAGATTAGATTCAGTACAACATAAATTTCTTCGTTTATATTCATTTAGAGCAGGATTCTCATATGATAATGTTGATTATACATCCTTACAACAGTCCTTAAATATGCATAGCGTGTCACAACGCCGTGAATTATTGGATACACTCTTCATTTTTAAATTGCTTCATTCCTTGGTGAATTGTCCACAACTCCTTGCAAAAATTAACGTACAAGTACCAGACAGACGCACAAGGTTCAAGAATACATTGTCTACAAATTGGCATAGAACTAACTACGCATTCAATGGGCCAATTGAACGAATGTCAAGATCTCTAAACAAACTGGATATTGATATATTTAACTGCTCATTGTCAAAATTGAGAAATCACTTACATAACCTCCAAATTTGACTATTACTTTCCTGTGATTACTTGTAATATAACCTGTATATATATCTGTACATATTTTTCTATTTATACTCCATTGAACTTTCTTTTTAGTGTGTTTTGTTTTGTTTATTCTTCTCTACTGTTATGTAAAATGGTATTACCGTTAATAAAGTATTAAAGCAAAATCCCGAAATAAACATATATAAATCGGCTGAGACCAGAAACAATAACAAGATAAAATAACAATAATGACAAAGCAAATATCCATAAGATACTGAAAAGTAACACAGCTCTAATAACCACTTCATACCCACACACACTCTGAGACCAAACATGTGAAGCAGAGTATATAAAAAATATAATATCAAGACATGTTACAACAAGAATCGCAACAGCATGACACGAATCAGTCAGTGGCTCATGAGCTTGATCTGAGAGCACAGATCAGATACCTGAGTCACCGCAAAGACGCCTGTCTCACCCAGTCAAAACACATAATGTAAATAACTTTCACGCTGCATGACACACAATACCAATATTAATGGTCCATAATTGGACATTATAAATTTTCCAGCTAACTCATTCCTGGTTGCCAGCATTTCGCCCCAATGTGCTAAGTTGGGCTCTTCAGTTGGTAAACAGCACACCCACCAAGACGCATGGCTAGTGCATACCGTGGAGGCCACTGCGTAGGCTACTTGGAGCCACCAGCAGTGCCAGTGCACTTTGAGAGACTATATCTCATTCTCATTACCTGCCTGCCTGGCCATCAGATTCCCTATGGGAATCAACATCTATATCAGCATGACACACATTCACATCGCACACACCAAGGCGAACATGAATCATACAGCATCAGCGTTAAACCAAAAGGCAGAACATAAGCTCGAGCCAAACGTCGAAGACTTAGAGAAATAAAAGGTCTCCAATCAAAAACCACAAACAAACACATCACACACACGTATAGTCGGATCGGTGCTACCTGTCGCTCTATGTAGGAACGATTACAAGCAGACAGGAAAAGAAAGGAAGGACACTGAAATAAGTCTCAGTAAACAAACTAGCATAAATATGGCAAGCCAAAAACGGATAAGTAGAATAAATACCTCGAAATTGCAGAAGTCATATTCATTGACTCTAAACTAAGAGAGCCATACAAGATAAAGTTAAAAACTTTTTGTAGAATCATTTGTACGAGATGAAAGGCATCTTGTAGACCAATGTCTCCATCTTTTCTTCAAAAGCCATTATTGTCGGAAGAACAGAGATAATTCGAATCATAGGTAAGCTAGAAAGAAATACTTTGGCAATCCTCCGTTACATGAGGTGCCATCTGTCTAATCGGGATGAATTACGTGTCAACTCAAGCATATAGAACACAAAGAATGCGGTATCTTGAAAAGTAAGATATGGAGGTAATGAGGCAAGCTGAAATGTCAGGAGACAGCGAGTGCAGTGATGAAAGGGACTCAAGTAATGTTTACACTTTACAAAGGAGAAATTAAATGTATCCTGGTAATTCAATACAAAACATAATTCCATCATTAGTTGGAGCAATAAAATTCAAACATGTTTCGACTCATTGGAGCCATCTTCAGTGAAATAAGGGGGGTTAAAGTAATCTACATAATACAAGCTAAAAATGTGCTAAAAACATAATGAAGGAACAAACGAGACATGACGAAAATAAAAACAATAACAATATACAATATTAACATCACTAGATGCAGCAATAAGTAACTCACTGAGACAAATTCAGTGAAGAAAGGTTAATATAAAACATAATTGAATCCAAAAAGTGTACTAAAACTAAGAAGAAAAGAAAAAAATGATACAGACAGAAACGAAACAATAAGTGCTAATGGTGACGTTGCGGAACTTTTAGTCTAAAACTTTTTCAGTTTCATAACAATTCAAAAACAAGACAAAATCACTGTGTTGAAAATTGAGGCTGACAGTCTGCCACCACGAGTGGCTAGGAGGGGAGCGAAAAAGCTTGAGAAACCAAACATGCCAGGTGAAATGTATGTGATAAGTGATGGATAAATGCCGATGAATTTAAAATTTTAGAATAGCAGCATTTAGCGGTCCCGTTCTCGAAGATTGTTTCCAATGAAGGCTAGGTGCATTTGCCTTATTTTAAATGGTCGGGAGGGCAGCGACAAAATTGAGAAACTGCGTTAGAGAAGTAACAGGTGCATGATAAACTGTAAGTGACCACAGTGGAAACCGTCAATGAAGTTCCAATCTGTAATGGAGAAAATAAGGTTGTGTGAGAAACTTGGGCTGATAAGTAAAAAATGTGAAATGGGTGTGAAGAAATCTTTCAACTTACAGTACTTAAAAGATAGTTGTCCTCTCGAATCGGCCTGGCCTTCTCAAAGTTAACAGTCCTGTTCGTACAATCGAGTCTATTGTTGGCTCAGCTGTGTTTGCAGAGGATGGGAGGAGTGGAGGGGGAATGGGGGTGGAGGGCTGGTGAGTAAAGGGTGGAGGGTGGGGAGGGGGGAGTGGTGGTGAGTTGGAGCGATGGAGGCGGGGTTTGTTTTTATTATAGAAGTGCTGACAAATATATGGAATGAATGTTTCAAGTAGAAAATTCTTTTTTTTTTTCGTTGATTTCATTTAAATGTGAGAGAGGTTCATAAACTGATCTAAATCGATGTGGATGCTCTTGAGAACGTTGAGTAAGGTGCCTTTTTGCTCATAATGCAAGATCTTAAGATCTTTATCTATTGATGTGATTTGTGGCTGGATGCTTTATGATGTTCACTCATAACAATTATATTTGAGAATATTGCGATGTTCAGTGTATCTTATGCCAAAATTGCGGCCTATTTGACCAACATAGCTGGAATTACAGGTTTTTCATTCTAATGTGTAAACTCCAGAGTTCAAATATCTATTATTAATGTTATTATCATTATTGTTAACAGTGTATGGATTGAAAATAAGTTTGGAGTTGGTGTGGGAGGTTCTAAATGCTATTTTGGTGACGTTTTTTTTTTAAAAATATCAGAAATTTGGTAAATGCTACTATTATTGAAAGTGAATGTGGAAAACTTTTCTTTAGGAGCGGAATCTTTTTCTAGAGTAGTCTTGGGTCTGCTTTTATATCTGATTCTGCTTATGAAGGTTCTACTGAAACTATTGTGTTCTGCAATATTGTAAATAGTATTAATTTATTTTTTGTAATTCTTGCAGGATAAAGGGACAGTTAATGCTCTGAGTATCATGCTACTGTAAGCTGCTTTCTCATGTGTGTCTGGGTGCACAGAAGTTTGTTGGATGGTATTGATGGTGTGGGTGGGTTTCCTCTATTATCGGCACACTTTATCTCGGTGCACTTACACCCTAGTGCTGAATCGGTCGACCTCGGCAATCTTCGAGATTCATACTGGCAACGTTTGAAACACAAACTATGAATCGCTTAAGCATCGTTGTGCGACATCTGGCGTACACTTTACGTACTAGTACTGTTGTTGTTTACAAAGCAAAGCCAAACTATAGAATTCATGCTAGGAACAAGATTCGCATCGAGAAATGTTATATAATGTTATATAATGTGCATGTGACATAGTTGTTGGCTTAAGATAATAACGGTTTAGAAACTTCATATCAATCAATCATATTCTCGATTCAATTCAGATTTAATTTTCATTCAGTTGGCAGCACTATCGGAACGGGTACAGCTCCCTCCTTACTCCTCACCCCCGTACACAAATGCACGAAGATAAAGTGTGCCGATAATATATATTAAAGGATAAAATGTTGTTGCATTTGCACATAATTGACTATGGTGAAACTGGTGACCCCATGGGAAGACGTATCTGTTGGTAAATGACATTATTGAAAGTGAAGAAATTGTTATTCAGTGTAAATTTCAGAATCCAAATAAATTCATCTATTTCACCTATTCTTAAATTGCTGAATTTGGAAAGATTGTTCTTGATCTATTGTATGGTGTTGTTAATGGGCACATTAGCATACATGTTAGTAATGTCAGATTTGGTGTTTACATAAATTAAGGTGTTTAATTTTATTGCAAAATTCTACGGAATTCTTCACTGATATATTGGCTTGAAAACGAGTGTGATTTGAGGAAATTGTGAATGAGCCGAGATACCTCATAGGTCGGACTATTTCTGAAATTGATAATGGGTCTTATGGGGATGTCGGCTTTGTGGATCTTGGGTAGCACTTTTGCTGTGGAAAGCTTCAGATTCATAATATTCATTTTGGATTTTTCAAGGTCATTAAACAAAAACAAAACGTTCTTAATTATGGTTTTTAGGTCTCTTTGTATTTTATTAGTTGGATCTTTTTTAGAGGTTGAGAAGTTTTCCTCTGTAAAAAACGTTTGTGCTTTATTGGTATAGTCACTTTTGTCCATGATTACGGTGGCGTTCCCTTTGTCGGCTTTTGTTATTATTAAGTCATTGTGTTTAACTTTTTTCTTTAGTTTGTGGACTTAAGCTATGTGTTTGGTGTTGGGTTTAATGGTTTGTTGTTGATTAAGGATGGAAGATAGCTTGCGTTTGACTTCATATCGGACCTCTTCTTGTATGTTTATGGGTAATTTATTAATGGCTAATTCCGATTCAGCTATGGTCAAAATTAAATTATCACTTAAAGACAAAAATTTTAACATTAAATTATCACGGTTAGAAGGATCACCCCAATTATATTTAGGTCCCTTGCTCAGCACATCGAGATCATCGGCATCCAGATTGATTTTACTTATGTTTACAACAGGTTGGTGAAAATCATTTGGCTTTATGTTGTTTGGGGTGTTATGTTTGCTAAGTGTTGTTTTTGAAAGAGGATTCCATTTTTTGTCAAGTATGTTTTGTTTCCTAATAAAGTAAGGTTAAGTTTGTTAGTGATGTGTAATTGGAAGGACGTCCATTTGAGGGGGAAAAATAGTGTGGAATCTTCTAAATGAGTTTCATATAGTTTGTGGTTCAGAAGAGATTTCTTAATATGGAGAAATTTGATTTTGTCTTCAATCCAAATTTTATCGGTTTTAAAATGAGTTGCGCGAGTTTTTGCTGTGTTCCTATGAGTTTTCAGTTTTAAAAATCTGGGGGTTAAGTTATTGATCAGGCATTTTTTCAAAAAGGGTAAGTCTTGCCCTAATTTGGTAACCTTTATTTTGAGATTGCAATAAAGGTTAGCTTTCTTGTCTGCCTGGGTGGCATTTCCATTACAAGATATTAGAATCATTCCGTATTGATGGTTTTCACTTTACAAAGAAAAATTAAATGTGTCCTCCTAATTTAATACAAAACAAGTACTTTTTAAGTACTGTAAGTTGAAAGATTTCTTCACACCCATTTCACATTTTTTACTTATCAGCCCAAGTTTCTCACACAACCTTATTTTCTCCATTACAGATTGGAACTTCATTGACGGTTTCCACTGTGGTCACTTACAGTTTACCATGCACCTGTTACTTTTCTAACGCAGCTTCTCAATTTTGTCGCTGCCCTCCCGACCATTTAAAATAAGGCAAACACACCCAGCCTTCATTGGAAACAATCTTCGAGAACGAGACCATTAAATGCTGCTATTCTAAAACTTTAAATTCATTGGCGTTTTTCCATCACTTATCACATACATTTCACCTGGCATGTTTGGTTTCTCAAGCTTTTTCGCTCCCCCCCTAGCCACTCGTGGTGGCAGACTGTCAGCCTGAATTTTCAACACAGTGATTTTGTCTTGTTTTTGAATTGTTATGAAACTAAAAAAGTTTTAGACTAAAAGTTCCGCAACGTCACCTTTAGCACTTATTGTTTCGTTTCTGTCTGTATAATTTTTTTTCTTTTCTTCTTAGTTTTAGCACACTTTTTGGATTCAATTATGTCTTATATTAACCTTTCTTCACTGAATTTGTCTCAGTGAGTTATTTATTGCTGCATCTAGTGATGTTAATATTGTATATTGTTATTGTTTTTATTTTTGTCATGTCTCGTTTGTTCCTTCATTATGTTTTTAGCACATTTTTAGCTTGTATTATGTAGATTACTTTAAACCCCCTTATTTCACTGAAGATGGCTCCAACAAATCAAAACATGTTTGAATTTTATTGCTCCATCTCTCTCGCTGGTTGCTTTACGTCGCATCGACACAGATAGGTCTTATGGCGACGATGGGACAGGGAAGGGCTAGGAGTGGGAAGGAAGCGGCCGTGGTCTTAATTAAGGTACAGCCCCAGCATTTGCCTGGTGTGAAAGTGGGAAACCACAGAAAACCATCTTCAGGGCTGCTGGCAGTGGCGTTATATTTTGTATTGAATTAGGTGGATACATTTAATTTTCCTTTGTAGAGTGAAAACCGTCAATACGGAATGATTCTAAAGTCTTGTAATCAAGTAGCACTAGCGGTGATATTCAGCTAGGTGTATGGACAAAGGTAGGATCTGAACTGCCAAGATTCACATTTAAGGCGCAACCTGGACTAAATCTACAAACTGAAGAGGTAAATAATCTGCTAAAATACTTTAATTTGTTTATCACTCCTAAATTAGCGGAACTAATAAGTAGGAAACCAACCGGTATGCTCAACAGTGTTTAGAAAGCACAACCACCTTGGAAGTATATTCGAGAGTGAATCAGTGAACTGACACGAATAAAGATGTAGGGAGAGAGGAAAAGAAACCACAAAACCAAAGTTAGCTATTGACTATAACTATCAGATGGGCGGAGATGACCGGAGTGATGCGTATCTTGTGAGCTATCAAAGTACTCGTAAAAACTGAAGAAGTACTACCAGAAGCACTTCCGCCATCTGCTGCCTAAATGCCTACTTGTTGTACAAGTTAGGTCAGAATACCCCAGATGAGACTTATTGAGATCATCATAATGAAGTACAACAAACATCCAGGCAGACCTTCGAAGACTCCTCTCCCAACAAGAATCGATGTCGCTCACTATGTCTCATACATTGTTGCAACAGCACGTAAGGAAAATCCTACTCGACGGTGTGTTGTGTGTTATGATATATTAACAATTTGTTGGTTATTTTGATCCACCTTTTCAATACAAATTATAAGTATTGAAGTATTGAAAAGGTGGATCAAAATAACCAACAAATTGTTAATATATCATAGCATAGTTCAATACGGGCCTAAAAATGAGATTAGTTACATTACATGTAAAGTGTTGTGTGTTACCGAACGGGACAGAGACGAGAATCTAAGTATGAGTGTGAAGATTGCGCTGCACCTCCACAAAGTTGTGGACTTCTGAGGACTATGATTGATCAATACGAATAAAGTATTGCAAATTAGAGAATAAGTGTTGTGATCGTAACCTATAAGTAAATATGTTATTTGAAGTAATGTAATGCCCTGACTGAACTTTACTACGGAGGCTTCCTTGGAACTGTAATCATTTTTGGTAAGTTGATAATGAGTGTGTATTTTTAAAATTCGATAAAATACTTGACTACACAATAGTATCTTATTGTAGGTTTCTAGTTGCTTTTCTCATTGAGCCTGATTCTCTTCCCTTGCCCTTGGCACTGTAATAATGTTAATAGCTTGAAAGTGAGACTTTGTTTTTTTAAACCGGATGAAAATTAAAAGTATCTCACCGTAAGTTCCCGTTGCTTTCCTCAGCAAGCCAGATGCCTTGCCCTTTGTACTATGATCATTTTTGACAGCTTGATACATATCCTGAAGCTGATAAAATACTACACAAGAGTATCTCACTATATGTTATTTCTTAGTACCTTATGGAAAATGTGCCACTGTGTTAGTAGCTACTCAAAAGAAATGTATCGCTTGAAAGGTTAACAGCCAAACACTGTGTCTTGGAGTAGAGGTGCGAGGATGAGAGAAGAAAGCCCGTCAGTGTCAAGAAGCACATGGTGCATAGTTGGCTTAAGTGAAAAGAAAACACCACCAGGACACTATCTAAAGTAATCACTATTATTATGAAATCAGAGTCTGATAGCCTTCTACATAAAACACCAACACAAACAATCGAGTTGAAATTTGTAATATCCATTCTACCAGCTACACTGTGTTCCTTTTTTTTAATCAACAGGTGGATGTTCTTCTCCGTGAACACTTCAAGGCTGAAATGGAGGGAGTAGCCAACTTCTCCTCCACCTACCTCACTGATGTCTACATCCCGAGCAAGATATGCTGTGGAGAAGTCTTGTAACACCTGTATTATTTCTAATACTCTAAGAATGGTTGAGTATTTGAATATACGGTCTGTATCATTATGTAAGCGATGGAAATATTTTTCTTTATCACTCAATCACTTTGTCTTGTCTCCGTTTCTGCATATACACCTTCAGAACATGATAGAAATGGAATGTTTCGTATGTATGGTGGACACTCGGCATCAAAGCTGCTCTTTGTGGTCGAAGCACATAATTCATTAGTTGCCTCCAAAGTTAGACATCCTTGTCTGAGCAATCCAAATCACTTTAGACCATTCATCATTGATTGTTACAAGAGTTCAAACAATTTTCACAGTGTCTTGTATTCAGAAGTGGCTCTTCACTTAGCCATTTTGGAATAATTTCCTTCTAACTGTTCTAACTGCTCTGCAAGAAATATCAATTGCAGTGCATTGCAGTGGATTTCTTTAGAAGATCTCTGTGTTAATCTGTGGTTCTTCTTCATGCACCTTAGACTTACTGAAGGTTTTTACCATTTCTTGCCATGTTTTGCACAATCTGGACACTGTTGCACCATCACCAACCTTTCTGGCACTCTTCTACTACATGTAGCCTTTTCCAGAGAAATATAATTACCTTTCTTCTTTTAAAAAATGACCAGTTCTTTATTTTAACCATTTTGTGAATATGTTAACTGAAGAATAAAAATATCAACAATGGAGCAAGTGTTCATTAAATAGAAAAACCTGTAATGATATCCGTATTAATGGGTACCAAAAACATTTCTATTTTCTTAGTGTAATTATTTATAAATGGCATGGACGAACAGAACTCCTCAGTTGCTAACGGGGTCTTAAAATGTCGTACAAATGTTGTGATAATACAGTGCAAAATCAAGGAGTTTCCAGAATTTTGGGCACCAAGTATATATATCTGTACAATTTCTGTGTTTGATTGTTACATTTGTGTGATATAACAAAACACACTACTGCTCGCTAAAATCAGACCACCTAAGTTAATAGAAGTTACACTATCATGTCTATTTCTTCAGGTGTGTACATCGACTAGTACTGCAGAAATTATTGGCATTGCTGTGTAGCGAGTCTCCACCATTAGATAGCGCAACATCACAAACTTTTGTTGGGCTCTGGCTTTAGAGGGAAGCATACCACTTCGACAGTACTGTCAATGAAAGAGAGTGAAACAAGTGGGAAGAACTATTAAATTGAGCTCAGTCTGAATAATATTTAATTCATACCTAGGTTTGCTTTATAATATAAATCAGGAAAGAGAAATGAGAAAAAATAGAGGCAATTATACAGAATTTTGGTGCCTGTCCTGTATGCTTACAGTAACGTGACAAAGATGTACGTAGGAAATTATTATTATGATATTCCATATTGAAGAGCAATTTACATTGAAAATCATTATTACACACTGTAATATTTTATTTCTCATGTCAAATATGAAGTCACCGAGCTCGATAGCTGCAGTTGCTTAAGTGCGGCCAGTATCCAATATTCAAGAGATAACGGGTTCGAACCCCACTCTTGGCAGCCCTGAAGGTGGTTGTCTCTGGTTTCCCATTTTCACACCAGGCAAATGCTGGGGGTGTACCTTAATTAAGGTCACAGCTACTTCTTTCTTACTCCTAGTCCTTTACTGTCCCATCGTCGCTATAAGACCTGTCCGTGTTGGTGTGCCGTAAAGCAAGTTGTAATAAAAAATATGAAGTCCCTAAAATTATTAACATTTCAAGATATTAGACATATGCAGGGTCTCCCAAATAAAGTAAGACCAAACGCACGGTGTTTGTACGGCAGTTGCCTCAGCCGTCCTATTTTAAGTGTGTGTACAGTCTTATATGAAATTTTAGCCTATAAAAGATGCTGGAAGTGCCGTCCTTCCTGGGTTACACAGGCATTGTATCTGGTAACCACACTCTGGCTGACGTGAGGGAGTTCTCCCACTGTAATGTTTCTTTCAATTTCACCAAAGTGTGAGGATTTGTTCGATACACTTTTTCTTTCAGTTTACCCCACAAGTAAAAATCACACACTGTTAGATCTGGAGAACGAGGGGGAAATAGACCAGCACTGATCACTCTGTCTGCAAACACTTCTGAGATTGTATGAGCAGGGGCTGAAACTTGTTGAAACCACCCACGCGATATTTCTTCTTCCGTTAACTGATGGTAGAACAGCATCATATTGTCATCTTGGTACCTCTGTATTTACTGTTGTCTCAAAAAATATAGGCACAATTATTCGCTTTACACTAACAGCATACTGAACACCAATCTTCCTATCATAATGAGGGACTTCTTAAACAGCATTTGGATTTTCTGCACACCAATAGCAAGAGTTATGACTGCTCACGCGACCATCAAGATGAAACCAGGCCTCGTCTGAAAAGAGCACAAGCTGTGGGTCATTCAGTGATGCAATACCCCACTCACAATATCTCACTCTTGTGACTGGATCAGCAGGTCCGATTTGATGTGTAACAGCTCTGTGTGCAGAGTGATTTATTTGGCAACTGTTCAAGATTTGCACTGAGCCAGTAGTTTCAAATTTATTTACAATTATGTAAATCTGTGCTCATTCACCACAAAATTGCTGTACAAATGCAGTGGTACCTGTCGAGCTGACTCATACTTATAATAACTTTTACACAGGAAAATACGGTGTTGCAATGATTACTGTGTCACTATGTCAGTAGCTGAGATTCAGACTGGCGAGCGATGCTTGCCAGGTCAAACACATGCAGGCTGCTTGCGCGCCTCCCATACTGCAGATTACGGATCGGAGACTAAAAACTCTGCTTGAATGGTCACACTTTATATGGGAGAGACTGTCCAAGGTGATGCTACATCGATCACTACTGGATCCTATGTTTAAGAAAATAAAGAGTTTGTCCAACATGGTATTCTCATACTTTATTCTGCTCGAAACCTTTTTGAACTGAACAACCATGATACCAATATACCATACTGATACCTGCCAACCCTTCCGATTTACCCGGAAACTTTCTGTTTTTAACTCGTCTTCCGATTTTCCGATTTACTCTTACTTCTTCCTAGTTTTGACCAATATAACCTCCAGTATGGACAATAATCTTCCCCTAGGATAAATTCTTATGTGCTTGTGTAATTTACTCAACCTCACTTTCAAGCGTATTTATTTTATGCTTTATTTCACGAGTGTATCATCCATCGCCTTTGTGTATTGCATACCTGCCAACTTTCCCGATTTAGGCGGGAGACTCCCGATTTTTGACATTTTTCCCACCTCCCGATTTTAGCTTTTTTTTTTTTTTGTGAACTTCAAACATTTGTTTTCAAGTCCCGCCATTTCAGCTTTGTACGCAAGTGGCCGAAAGTCCTTCGCTGATTGGTCGCTTTGAAATGGTATTGATAAAAAAAAAGCCCCTTATATGAACAGATTTTAATTCTATTACAAAATTCAATTCCCCTCACCAATATATTCTTAAAAACTTTCAACCTCAAATGAATAAGCATTCCCACCTCCTCTACAGCTAATACACTCTCTTCCCTTCCCCTCACAGCTAGTACCTCTAATTCAAATGCAACCAATAAACCCATAGCCACACCCACTCTAATATTGCTCCCTCCAATGGCTTCCCACCGATACAACACACACAGTAATACTCTCTCCTCCTCCTCTCCCACCAATAGCAGCTCCCCTCCAAGTACTACGAACAAGCCAATAATCACGCCTCCACAAATAGTTCCCCCTCCAACACAAACCTACAGCTACAACACTCATAGTAAGAAGTCTACAGTTGTCAATACACTTAATTCATAACGTACAAGCTACCTTCACCTCGTCAAATGGTAAGTATACACGATCTCCGCTAAACTTTAAAAAAATTCTTTTCACACAATTAATACTTTGTTTCTGGTTTCCTTTTACAGATTCAACTGTCAATAAACTCATATTCTTGACAACATTTTAACATCGCTTCAAATTGAGATGGTCCACTGAGGTCCAATTTTAACACTGTTCTTCAACTTTTATTCTACAACTTTTTATCTTCTCATCAATGTGTTCTACATATCTACCATATGCCTATGACTTTCGTCTTTTGTCTCCTAGAAAGGAATATAGTGATCTCTTGACCAACCTTCAACATTATTTTCTCAATATTACTTTTTGAATAAATATGACTGATCGTCATTCTCGTCAGAGTCTAATTATAACCGCCAATTGCTCAACTTAATTTTACAGCAATCTTACTACTTGTCCATCATAATCTGTTGCTTTGTCCATTTTACTTGTAATAGCAGCCTTTTAATGTCAATAATTTTATTACTTTCACCTTTGTAATTCTTCACATTATATAAAAAAATAAAATTAAAACCAACATTGTTATTTTTAATGTTAATTTTATGTTAATCAAGTGCTATTTTTATTCCGAGGTTAAGACAATGGCTGTTGATGCCTTCATACTAGGCGAAACATGTACCATTTTTAGTTAATAAATCAATGTAAATCATCCAAGACAATGACTTATTGTATTGATTAGGTGGTCAATTTAATAAGTAACTTACTGTTATTATTCTAATCACATCAGTCTAGTCGATTCTAGAGACTAGTCGCCAGATTTAGAGTCTTTTGTAGTAATTTCGTGACAGAATGTCAAAGATAGCAACTAGTGACTTTTTCTAGAGATTTTAGGAGCCATTTGGAGACAATTCTGGCAAATTTTAATTTATTACTTGATAAAAATAGCAATGTGCTTCACATAATTGCGCGGGTGCGTGATGCAATACATTGATCTATTGCAAGTTATGAATCTCATTCTGTATTGACGGTTATCACTTTACAAAAGAAAATATTTATAAAATCCTCCTATCAATACAAGTCAAGTCATCTGTTAGATGAAGCAAAGTCTATACATGTTTCAGCCTAATCTCAAGGTCATCTTCAGTAGTAAAACAATGATTACATAATATACAAACAAATTAAAAATGTAATCATTGTTTTACTACTGAAGATGGCCTTGAGATTAGGCTGAAACATGTATAGACTTTGCTTCATCTAACAGATGACTTGACTTGTATTGATAGGAGGATTTTATAAATATTTTCTTTTGTAAAGTGATACATTAATCTATAAATTAATGGCATATAAGTGCATGACTGATTCACGTGTGTGGAGCATGAGTTCATCCTATTTTCGGAAGACTTATCAGAGACCAGTCATCTCTTTCACGTACTTCCTGTGAGGGAATACAGAGTGTAATTTTTAGCCTTGTAGCCTCGTATAGCAACAGTCGGGTTTCGAGACAATAAGTGTTATAACTAGAGACGAGAATTATAGGCACTAAAAACAGTCAAAATAGGCAAGCATATAGGCTCACTATGAGTCAAAATAGGCATTTAAATAGGCATGAAAAAATTACTTATAATTTAATAACACACTCAATTACTATAAAAGGAATTTACAATATTGTTCTCCTCTCATGCATAATGTTTTTGTACTGAGAGAAAATCTCTCAGCATCACATGAACTGATTGGACAAAACTTCAATGAAGTCACTTCATCTGGTTTTATTTCGCTGACAGTGGCTGCCTTCCCAGAGGTTCGGTCAAAACTTCCCCTGACTTCTTCCACAATCCTAAATGACTCCACCAGAGGCATGCCACTTTTCTCCAACTTGGCGATTGCTCCCCGCAGCTTGTTGAAATTTAAGGATGCTCTGGATTATGCAGGGGCATATCAGCTCCCAACATTGCAGTTCATAGGTCTGAAGAAAATGGTTGTTGGTCGCTGCCCAAAGTGGACTGGTAGAAAAGCTGCGTTGATACAGATTTCTGTACTCATACTGTATCAGATGCATCACAGTATTTCTAAGTTCATCTTTGTGGTATTTTTCTCACATTTGATCTGAAAATTAATTAAATTGACATAAATTACATTGTCCCTATATGTTAAATTTCTACAGTTGGGCTAATTGGCAATAATGCTTTATATCATGCATTTGTTTAAAGAAAAAAAAAAAAAAAAAAAAAGGCTATTAGAGGTGATGTTTCTAGAAGTACAAACTTTAGGAACAAGGGAATTAGTAATTTAAATGGAAATATGTCCTCAACGATTTTCAGTTATAATTTAGCAGTATCGTGTCAAGTTCACCGGGTGAAAAATACAATTAAAAAGACGTGAAACGATACCGGAGTAACGTAGAGGAGAGATCCATCCTTTATGCTTGCCGAGGACCCACCAAGCTGGCCCTTGCAGTATTCTTACTTATATAGAAGAATGAAAACGGAGGCACTATAAATCTCAGATTTGTGAACACTTTATTTGTTTCTATTCGCCGGATTTGGTCAGCCAGGTTAGCTGTCATGAAGACTATTTTCTGTTGCCTGCAATATATCCTGCGCATCACGTGTGTGCACAAGGCCGCCACCCTCGTTGAAAATTAAAAACCGCGTATTTTGAAATTGTAGTGACATGCGTGCATAACCTTATTTTTGTCACAATTTAGCAAGACTCTAGAGGCTTGTTAACCTACGACATTATGCCCTTCAAACTCTTTTTACTTCACCCACACAAGCACAACGGTTACTAACAGGACCTCACCAATCCAGATCAACGGTCTTTTCGCTGCTCTGGTCTTGTAAAGATAGTCTTGGCAACCTTGTAAAACACGCTGAGGCATCGTCCTAGCGGGCTACATTGGATCTGCAACCTGTATTTCGCGAAGGTTTAATGGAAGTGTAATAGCATTCACGATTTTTTAAAGGGAAATTTAAAAATTGCATTTCAGTTGTAAATCTCTATTTTCGTAGGAAATGAATAACAGTTCAAAATACCGATTTAATTTCCATCCATTCTGTGAAAAGAGACCACCGGCGTTCTAACTCCTCGTTCAGTAACTTAATGATTATTTACGTTTTAGCAATGAAGAAAAAAATGAAATGGCGTATGGCTTTTAGTGCCGGGAGTGTCCGAGGACAAGTTCGGCTCGCCAGGTGCAGGTCTTTTGATTTGACTGCCGTAGGCGACCTGCACGTCGTGATGAGGATGAAATGATGATGAAGGCGACACATACACCCAGCCCCCGTGCCAGCGAATTTAACCAATTATGGTTAAAATTCCCGACCTTGCCGGGAATCGAACCCGGGACCCTTGTGACCAAAGGTCAGCACAGTAACCATTTAGCCATGGAGTCGGCATTTTAGCAATATAAATTATTGAAAGTTCACAACTAATACAGCATTGCAACAAAACAACTTGCCACAATACATAAATGAATAAGCCTATATATGCTACAATGAAATGTGATCATAGTTCTCAATCACAAAAAAGATAAAAGGAACAAATGAACTTACCTCCTTACAGCAAGCTTGACTGACTACCCTCCCATATGTAGTGAAATTGGAATTCCCTGTGATCCACTGCTTCAACCAGTAGAACTTCAAGGATTTTTCTTCGGCCTTGCAGCAAACACACTTCTTTTTCTTCTTCTTCTTCCACTTCACAATAAATCACAACATAAAGCATCACATAGTTCGACGTTGACAGGTTCTCGCATATGTCTTAGGAGGTTGGAGGGTTTGAAGGCTTCGAGGTCAAATTGTTCCTTGTTTCTCCTGATGGAAATTACCCTAGAACTACTTCTGGTGAATTCTGAGAATTCCCATTTTTGTTCGCAGGAGAAAAGAGAAGATAATTCTGTCGAGCACACTAGCTACAATATAATGCATTGCAAGAAAATCGGCTTTAAAAAAAAATACAGTCAAAAGGCATAAATAGGCAATTATACTCCAAATAGGCATAAACCCCTGAAATAGGCATTTATAGGCACAATAAAACCAACAAAATATAGCTAAAAAGACCCTAAAATAGATTTATATCTAAAAAGCCTATGTTTCTGAACACAGGAATAAAATAGGCAAATTCCCATCTAGTTATAACATACCATATAACCGTTGTACTGCGCAAGACATGTAGAGTAAGCAGTTCTTACCAATTGTATCTCCTGATTCATCCCGATTTTTCCTGATTTTCATATCTAAATCTCCTGATTTTTGGTTTTGTAAAGTTGGCAGGTATGTGTATTGTGTTTCCCACTCACGACAGCAGCGTGTGTTCTTTACAGCTGGGGATTCGGGACGGAAATCGTCCTACAAGCAAGAGAGGCTAGCACGCGCTAGCGACTCAGTTAATCGAGACGAAAGAATGAGTTTGTTATTGTGTGGTTCGCATACTCTTAACATCATTTCTGCGCATGGTTTCGTTGGCATTCTAGGCCACGTGTTTTTCCTTGCGGTTCTGTGCTTTTCCCCTGTCAAAGTCATATCTTATTAATGTATGAGACACATTGATCTGTTTTGTATGTGGTACTTTTGCGTATTTCTGTGCATTTGTGTTCATTCTTACTTCATAATTTTCATGAGTTGCATGTATTTAAGGGAGTAGTGTCGATGACAATATCTGGTATTTTCTCTTCACGTTATGACCAAAAAACATAACATTATCTCCAAGTGTTCAGAGATACCTATAAACTTAAATTTCCATTCAATTTACAGTCTAATAAAGGGAAATATTATTCATTTTGTTGTGTGTGATATAAGAATGATTAGGTACATATTCTTGCAACCATTTTTATGTTTTCTTAGTTTAAGATTTTAAATTTAATGGTTAATTCACATTGTAACTGTAGATATGTATGCCTTCTATCCTGTGCTTTTTTTTTTTCACCTAGACTGTGGTGCAATATATGTGATGAAATCCAAGAATTAAAAAATCTTCCTATTTTTATTTCTAAAAGTTGGCAGGTATGCGTACCGAGTATCTAAGGTATCTAAGACGAAAATAATGGTTAGTAATATCTAAGATACTGAAATTACTTTTCTCAGTCAAAAAAACACCCCTCACTTTAGCATTGCTTAATGTTTTCTGGGGAATGTTGGTAGTTTGGATGTATGTCTTACAGCTGGCAGTGTCTAGCAACCGTTGTTGGATGGCTGTGACTGAGAAACATACAAGACATATTTATGGTCATTTGATTTTCCTAAAGGGAAATTTGACACAGTTCTTTTCACCGAGCGAAAAGAGAACTGCCTAAAAATTTATGTATTATTACATGACAAAATTTTAAACTTTGTAGTAAAACCAAAATATTTCTTAAAAGACTTCCATGGTTGACTGTCAAGGTGTCACCTGTGTGGGACTAGGTCCCGCATTACAACTCTGGATGTGATCCAGTGAGGTGATAATGAGGCCGCTCCTCTGGAGTACAGGCGCCTTGTGCAACCGCCTCTAACCTGGAGAACAGACGCTGCATAATGGATTCTAGTGGCATTTCCTCTACTGCAGGGAGAAGAAGTTACCACAAATGGTAATAAAATCAAAATAGTAACTCAATTTAAATATGTTGGAGAAGTAATAACACATATCCTAAATGAAAAACTCTCAATCCAAACAAGATCAAATAGATTAGCTAAAGCACAAAAATGAACATGGAATATCAACAAAAAGAAATGTCTATCAACAAATGCAAAAATAAAACACAACACAGTTATAAAACCGGAAGCTACATATGCAGCAGAAACACTTTTTCACATGAATAAACAATCAAAGACTGACAAACTTCAGAAAATAGAAAGGAGGATTGGAAGAACCTGGATCAACAAAAAATACCAGAAAGATGGACACTGGTGGATAATACCTAACAAAGTCGTGTACAAAGAGCTAGAACCCATTACAGATACTATGCGTAAGAGGAGACTGGGATTCTTTTGACATATCATGAGGAAGCAGGATTCAAGACTTCTGAAACAACTAGTACAACACAATCTCGTCTCAAAAAATACCACAATAGGATGTAAATGGATCAGAGAAGTAAGAGAGGATCTGAAGGCAATAGGCCTTACAACATAAGACACCACAAATAAGATAAAATTGAATACAAAACTCAAGAATACAAACCTCCGCTTTACCCTTACATGAAACAAATCAACAACACGCATATTTTCAACTGAGGAAAGGGCACGAATATTGGAGCATCTGAAGAAGTACTGGGAGGACCGCAAAGCCCGAACAATCCCTTCAAAGAGACCTGAACGATGGGCTGACTTAAGTGATACTATGTGGTCATAAAAGAAGAAGAAGAAAACCAAGATATATCAGGGTGGTTAAAATGCATTTTACATTTCAGTATTGCTAGCTCCGCAACTGATGTTGACCGGAAACTATAGACCAAGGACTAAGGAAATGGAGTGCGGAAGAAAACTTGCTCATTATTGCATCCCTGCTCGTCTTACTGCGACTCAGTGGGAAGGTCAGCTGATGGTCGTACCGGCACATCAGTGACAGAAGTTGCATCATCAGCATGTCCTACAGAGACAATGTGCAATGTGTAGGGCGCAGCTTGTCCATTGTTGCTAGAATCTGTATGGGATGGTATCAAAAACAACATAATTCACAAAGAGGAAATTCTGGTCACCGGAAGCAGAACACTCCAGGAGACAAACAGCAATTCCTGTTCGGACCTGGTGCCCACATACACAGTAATATTAATTTCTCGAGTTCCAGTAATGTCATCTGCAGTAGAAGATAGTCTTTTTTGCCATTAGTGCTTCCAGGTATAATTTGTCCATGGATTTAGTTGTTAAACTCACACTATTTCTGGGTAATCTCCACATATATGGATAAAGTAAAAATAACACTCAGAATTACATGAAATGATAGTTACACCATACGTTATCCTTGTTTGCTGACAGATCCTGAATCAGTAGGGACACCAGCCTCGCAAATAAGGTACTTAGTGATTTTTCATCTTAAAATAACTCAAACAAGAAGTGACGATGGCTTTCTTAACCAACAACGCCCTAGAAAGGCTGTGTAACCTCAAGAGAAATCCTTTTGTGGCATGCAGAATCTTCTTCCTTTACTATCAGGAATTGTCAGTGCTATATCATTAGGCTAGGATTACAGAATGATAAGACAGTGAGGATATAAAAACATGCTGTAACATTGCACACCTTAAATAAAATTGTTAGAATATTGGAATTACACTGATATTCACAGATTAAAATTTATTCTTTCTTTGCATGTGGCCATTAGGTCCAAAGAAGATATAAGGTGGTTTACTTTGGCGAGGGAGCAGTACCATTACAATAGTCACGCAGTTTTATAGATTACCGCACATTAGATTTTACAGTACGTCAAGTTTATTAGTCTGCACGTCGGCCCCTCCACCAAGCTACCACTGACACGTGTGATGACTGACACAATATTGACCTTTCAGCCAAATCACACTTCAGTTAAGGTGAAAATGTTGGCAGGATCTGTATCGGCAGACCACATGGGGTGCGGAGGCAAATGGTATACTGCGCCAACTGTGGTGTTCTGGTCTTGGAGCCATCCAATCCAACCATTTGGTGTTGTGTTGGTGATACCACCTACTGGCTATCATGAAGCACTAATAATAATCATATGACCTCAGCTGCAGTGTGCTGGAATTTTGGGCCATTTACACTGCCCGAGTCTCAATTTAAACATTTCATTTTACTCTACCGGATGGCAGAGAAGCTAGAAGTTTGTTGTGAGACTACGGCAGAGTTTTAATGCATTTTACAGGTAACTAATCTAATTTTGTTCCGTATTGAAGATACAATAAGTAAACTCTTTGTATTGAAAAGGTGGACACAATAATTTTAATCTTGAAAGAGTTTACTTAATGCATTTTGTCGAGTAAATCTCATACGTGTCATCGGAGATTGTTTACATGCCAACGGCATACGTCATGAAGTGCCTCTTTTCCACCTTTCAAAAATCCTATTACTTGGAATCTGCGATCTTTGGAACTGGAGACTGGCGCTCTGAGGGCGTAGGACAGTGAGATGGTAACAGTTCTTCAGTACTCTTCAAGGTACACATCCTGTCAAAATAAAGGAGATAGTGCAATTTCTATTCTGATTTTAGTGAGTATTAGTTAATTTTGGAGAGGTTTGAGGAACAATATTATTTCTTGAACTGTTACTAATTATATGTAATAAAACAAATCATTTCATTTTTTTATCTTTCTGTATGGTACTATAAATATTTTCTCTAGGTTTAGGATGGTGTAAATGGTAGGACTGCATATTTCCTCTTGTAAATAAATAGGATGTGAGTAATGCAATTTGTTTTTCATAGTCAATGATTGAGGTTAAACCTTAGGCTACTAATGGCGAACATTACTCTCAAAAGATGAAATTACGCAGAGAAAAAAATAGGTTTTAAAATGTTCCCTAAAATTCAAATAAAACTTGATTACACTGTAAAGTAATATCCTGTTATAAATATGATAAAAAGTGTTGAACAAAAGAGAGTTAAAACTGGAGGAAATGTCAAGAGTTAGTTTAAAATCATAAGTTGATTTGTTTGTTCTGTGACATTACACTGTAATGTAGTATTAAGTAATAAATATTTTTCTGAATACGTAAGAATGTTTTGCTTGATATGATCGTGGGATTGAAGGCCACTTCCAAATGGGTAGAAGAGGTCAAGAAGAATGCTCAAGAAGTTTGAATTACACTAGAGATGATCCACAATAGAAGAGAGTTCAGAGGAAAAGTTGATAGATTAAAATCATTCGAAAAGGCCCCAATGGCTCATTTCCAAAGAGGACATAAAAGATTTTTGATTTGACTTCACTGATGAAGGGAATGCATATTGTTCCTGAAATATGTATGAATGAATAAATAATTTTTAATCATTAAAAGTGTCAAGGTGGATCCAACATAAATTATTTTAAATACAGTTCCTTTAAAAGATTTAGACAAGTCAATACAGGATCAAATCAAAGACCTATTATGGTTAAGTTTTTGTTGATGGACCTGACCTGTATTAGCATGGCAGCAGTTGCTCTCCATTACTCTGGGTTCAACGAACTGTTACGGTAGAACGTGCGAGGATACCCGCCAGTTCATTTTGACGCCGAGTGGTGGTGGTCGTCAGCAGTTGCTCACTTCCGAGTTCCTGGCTAATAGCTCACTTCAGTTCACAGCAGTTTGTGTTTAAACTACAGGCCAATTCTTGGTTAGAACATACGCCCACACATCGCGCAGCTGTAAGGCACGGGAGATCTTGGCGAAGTTTGCATTCCTGTTGTTTAATATCTTCATGTCTGCGGCGTTCTTGTTCAAAGTGTTGAACTGAGGCACAGACACTTTGTTGCCAAAGTAAATGGTCCTTGGCAAGCGTTTCCCAGGTTTGTGGGTTTATTTCTGCCATCTTTAGGGTTTGTTTCAGTTGGTCCTTGAAATGTTTCAGGGGGCGCACCCCATGATCTTGAACCAGAGCCAAGTTCACCATAGAGGATCTGATGCGGTAGTCTGGTGTCATTTATATATTATTATATATATTATTGCCCATTTAAGGCGATGGCCAACAACCAACGCTTCTACATTCTTAGCACATGCTTTCTTGAGAACTTCAACATTAGAGACATAGTTTTCCCACTTGATGTTCATGATGGAGCGTAGTTTTTGCTGGTGAAAGCGCTCCAGCTTTTTGATGTCATGGCGGTATAAGGTCCATGTTTCACACCCATAGAGAAGTGTAGAGATGACTACAGCCTGGTACACCATTAGTTTTTTGCGTATTGTTAGGTGATAGTCAGCCAAAGGCCACATGGGCAGCCGAAGCCTGTTTTCCACATCCTGTTCTGAAGTACAACCAAGCTCGATAGCTGCAGTCGCTTAAGTGCAGCCAGTATCCAGTATTCGGGAGATAGTAGGTTCGAGCCCCACTGTTGGCAGCCCTGAAGATAGTTTTCCGTGGTTTTCCATTTTCACACCGGGCAAATGCTGGAGCTGTACATTAATTAAGGCCACGGCCGCTTCCTTTCCACTCCTAGCCCTTTCCTGTCTCATCGTCACCATAAGACCTATCTGTGTTGGTGCGATGTAAAGCAACTTGCAACAAAAAAAAAAAAGGTGAAGTACAGCTCTTTGACAAGATACTCCGATCTTGATTTATGAATTTCATTTTCCGTATTGACATTTACCAATCTTCATAAAAGGAAAGAAAAATTCCACCTAATCAATACATTTATTTTCTTGCAAAGTATTACAATCTAGGACCGGTTTCGACCCTTCATAGGTCATCTTCAGCTATATCAGAATCACATTTGCATTTCTATCTTATACCTCTGAAAGACCTTCATGATATATTGTTTCATAATTTTCAGTGAAAACTTATCTTAAAAACTTACAAATTTCTAAGCGTTGTGTTAAAATTAAAAATTAAAATTACAAAACTTTGTCTATTATATACATGCCCTTGGGCTGACAGAATGCATCCTTGGGTTGATTAAGCATTTATCTTAGGTATTGTTGCTTATTTTGTTGAGTCGAATCCCTTTTATACTTATGTACAATCGTGAATAGACTATCAGTAAAATTTGATAAATAAAACTTGCGTGATAATTTTAATAAAATATCATGTTATATCTTTATACCTTATTGCTGGAGTGATATTATTTTAGGCAAAATATAAATGCGGGTTGATCTCTATAAAATATTTTACATAAACACACTAATATATTTTTTAAAGTCTAATCATTGTACTTTAAAGTCTAAAATACTTATTGCTTTGGATCTTGCGTTGTTATGTGGTAAAATATTATAACAATTTGTCTTATATAACATCAGATATTGATAATATTTAAATATGCCGTGTATGGTTGGCTTTTAAATCTAATGATTAAATGTCATTTCCTTCTTGCATAAAATTACAAGTTTCATATTATGTTGATTATGTATTATATAAAACATAAATATCTAATAAAATGAATGCTTATCATTTACTAAAAGCACATGAATGTCTAGTAATATAGTCAGTGTGTTTAGTGACACAGAAACATGTTGGCCTTGATTCTTGCGTTATATTTCATAATTTGCCTAATTTTTTATATATGTCGAATGTTGGTCTTTATAGGTTCCATTTGTAAAATAACAGCACTTTCCTATAATTGTGAAATGAATCAATAAGCTTGACACGTGTTAAATTATGGAATATATGTGTGATTCAGTTCTGGCCTAACTTCTGGAGTTTTCTCCCATCAAATGCCGTAAGACTGTGGTGGTTCTTTTCCTTTTTAAGGCTGGTAAAGTCTGTAAGCCAAAATGAATGAAGTGAGTTAGATTTCAATAGAAGTGTAATGTTGTGTGAATTTGTAAGCCTGAATTAATTTACTTACTGCTGGATGTTTGAAATGCAAGTTTCTTGGCCGTTTGACGAGTAATGTACCTCGTACTGATGGTTCTTGTGTTGTCTGTTGTGAGAGGGGCGGAGGAATAAGTAGGGGAGGTTGTTACGTGTGTATGGGCGGATTACATAAAATCAGCTTCATGGTCCGTATCGCACTTCAATAGATTCACAATTAAGTATTTATTTTCCACCTAGTCGATACAATGATTGCTTAAGGCAATTTTTAATGGTCAAAAGTGGTACATGTTTCGTATATTATCAACATCTTCAGCCACATAACACTGTTTAGATGAAAAATGTATAAAATTGACAAAGTAATGCTTTAGAGGAAGTGTCCTTAAAATTAACATAAAATTGTGCTTATATTCATGCATATGTTGCCCTATTGCCGAGAAATGATTATGCCTAATTGCGTTTACGTGCTCATTATATCTAGTCGTGAAATTCCTGCCCGTACGCCCGACATAACTTGTTAATTTTAAGGACACTTCCTCTAAAGCATTACTTTGTCAATTTTATACATTTTTCATCTAAACAGTGTTATGTGGCTGAAGATGTTGATAATATACGAAACATGTACCACTTTTGACCATTAAAAATTGCCTTAAGCAATCATTGTATTGACTAGGTGGAAAATAAATACTTAATTGTGAATGTATGGGCGGAGTCGCTGAGGTTCGCTGTCTGCGCCGTAGCCTGTGTATGACGTCGTCTGTTGACTATTTTGACGTAGTCGTTTTTTAAGATAGGAACGATTTTATTGAACAAAATGTTAGTTTTTTCAGATAACTCATTTATGTTATAATTAGGATTTGCATACTGATCTAGTGTTATATATAATTCTTCACTTATATTAAGCAAAGGACCTTTAAGTTCTACATTTAATATTTTTAAATCGTTATTTATGTCCGTAAAATTGTGCTTATATTCATGCATATGTTGCCCTATTGCCGAGAAATGATTATGCCTAATTGCGTTTACGTGCTCATTATATCTAGTCGTGAAATTCCTGCCCGTACGCCCGACATAACTTGTTAAACAGTTGTTACATTCCATTCGGTAGACTCCTGATTGAAGATATTTGTTACTACTATTTACTGATTTGCTATTATATATGACGTGCCTATTATTTTGTGTAGTCTTAAATGCTATTTTAATGTTATGCTTCCTCAGAACATTGGTTAGTGAATATACGCCCGTATTATTGAAAGTGAAAGTTGCGTAATTTTTTCTGGGTTGATCTGTTTTCGTCAGAGTGGTGTTGGGTCGTGATTTGAACTTACGAATGATGGAATTAACCATTTCTTTTCTATAACCATTTTTTTGAGCTATTTCGTGAATTAGTTGTAGTTCATCTTTCAGATCTGCTTTTGACATCGGTATGTTAAAGGCTCTATAAATCATACTTTGATATGCTGCTTTTTTATGTGGATTAGGGTGATTAGAATCTATTTTTATGGTGTTTATTGTATATGTAGGTTTCCGGTAAATTTTGAAAGTGAGATGTTTTTCGTGTCTAGTAACCGTTAGATCTAGGTAATTTAGTTGACCGTTACTCTCAGATTCCTTGGTGAATTGTATAGATGTATCTATGGCATTTATTTTATCCAATATTGCATTTTCGTTGGTTATTCTGTTGTCGATGATGACGAATACATCATCAACAAATCTGCACCAGAAAGATATTCCTTCAATTTTACTAAATGCAATATGTTCTAAGTAGTCTAAGTATATATCTGCTATTATCCCGGAGGCGGGTGATCCCATAGGTAGACCTGTTTGTTGGTAAATTGTATCGTGAAATTTAAAGAAATTGTTATTGACTGCAAATTTGAGTAATATCATAAATTCCTCAATTTCTAATATGCTTAATTTACTATATGTTTTGAGATTAGTTCTGATTATATTTAAGGTTTTGTCAGTGGGGATATTTGGATACATATTTGTTACATCATAGGAGGCTATGGAATGATATTTATCTAACTTAAAGTTCTTTGTTTTGTTGCAAAAATCTATGGAATTTTGTATGCTCTTATTAGCCTGAAAGGAATAGTGATTTTTTAGAAATTTCTGAATAAATTTAGAGAGATTATATGTGGGACTAGATCTATAATTTACTATGGTTCTCATAGGGGTATTTTCTTTGTGAATTTTGGGAAGAGCTTTAGCATTCGGTAACTGGGGGTTCATTATTATTAAGCTGTTTGCTTCTGCTTCGGTGAGTAAAAAACGTGTGTTCTTAAGCAAGTTTTTTAGATTTCTTTGTACTGTAATTGTGGGGTCTTTACGTATTGTGCGGAATGTGTTATTATTGAAGCATTCTTTTGTTTTTTGAATTGTAATTAGATTGTAATACTTTGCAAGAAAATAAATGTATTGATTAGGTGGAATTTTTCTTTCCTTTTATGAAGATACTCCGATGGTAAGTGAAATGGTCTACTTGTTCTAGTCTGGTGTTTGAGATGGTAATGTTAAATTCTGAGATGTTAATCAGGTGTAAGAGCTGGTGATGCGGTATCATCAGCATACTGCTTTTCAGTTACTCTAGAAACACTGGTATGTCTTCATGAGTGAAGTGTGGCCAAGTTGAAGAGGCCACCATCAAAGCAGTATTTAATCTCTTTGCCAGGGTTGTCTGTTGTTTCATAAAGCATGGCCACCAGATACAAGGCAAACAGAGTTGGAGCAAGTACGCAACCCTGCTTCAATCCAAATGTGATTGGGAATAGTTCGGAGAAGTTGTTTTAATGGAGAATCTGTCCAGCCCACAAAATGTTCAGGACAGCCAAAGCGTCTCAGAACTGTCCACAGAGCGGGTCTTGAACACTATCGAAGGCCTTTTCCAGGCTTCTGTTGTTCTCTACATTTCTCTTGCAATTGCCTTGCACAAAAGATCATGTCAACAGTACCTCTGGAGGCTCGGAAACCACACTGATACTCTGGTAGAGTCCTCTCGGAGATGACATGCAGGCAGCTAAGCAGGATCCTTGCGAGAAGTTTACCTACAATGGATAACAGAGAAATGTCATGGTGGTCATAATAATGTAATACAACTGTGTATATCTAAGCAGCAAGACAAATATCTAGCTTTGGCACGTAATACGCAAGCTTGTTTCTCCTCCCCTCCCAACCACCGAGCATTAATCAGTCCAGTGTCCCGTCCAGGAGCCAAATTGACGGGGCCAGGGCGCTGGGGTGTAATTACAGTAACTGTATACATACCCAACTTGATATCATTCTTATTTTAGTATATTGACAGTTTCTTTTATTTATTTTTATTTTAGATGCCTGCAAGTCTAAGAAACACATTCATACGGACTATATTACATCTCAACTTCAGTGTTCCGTGATTATATATTAATTTCCTGCACTAGCAATAAGAAATATTTGGTTTAAATTCCATTTAAATTAGTGGATAATTAATTAGTGTTGAAAAGGTGGGCCAATACATTCTCAAAAGAGTAATTCTATGTCACCAGCTGATACGGAACCAACTATGCAGTGTGCAAAACCGTCAAGGTTGGAGAGAACAAGAGGTAGGTGGGATAGGAAAGCTGAATGGGAGGAGCCTGGTGCAAGTGTCGGAGACAGGTAGAAGTTACTGTGGATGTGCAATGAAAACAGTCATCACTATAACAGCTCTGTGACTAGAAACCACAAAGCAATTGCTATCGTAGCTGCTGGCCTTAACTTGATGCTTCATTTGTTTGAAACAAGCCCACTTATTTCGCTCCCCCCACGGTTGCAGAGCGACATGGCACTTGGGATGCACCATCCAAGCAGGCGCTCAGCACTGTATGATTACAAGTGACAATTTCATATTCAGTTCCGTATCAACTTGACAATTTACAACAATATTCTTTAAAAGAATTTATTTATATTGATCCACCTTTTCAATACAAATTGGACTATCCACTTAAATATAAATGCAGTCAAAACCATTCATTGCTACATTACTTTTAATGACGAATTGGATAAAACAGCGAAATCTAACAGTCCTGTCTAAATCTTACATAAAGAGTGTATTTAAAAAATTGCTTAATACAATGTATCGTATAAAACGACATATTTTTATCACATTTTCAGAGAAATTTATCAGCTTTAACGTCCAATGTTGATTTTTGTTAGTTACATATTTGGGGATTGCTGACAACAAAGCTTATTTTCAAACTCTTGTTTTCAGTAGAATGTAGATTTCAATTCAGTCTGTCTGTTAAATAATAAAGGCAAGCATTGCTGTGAAGATCTCTCAAAAGAAGAGGAAGAAAATCACACATAATATGGCGATTAGAAAATGAGGGAACAAACGTCAGTTTCATGAAGTAATTGGGTGTATGATACTCAATGATTTCTACAGTTTGGTAGGACGTCTCATTTATTAGACATTATTGATCAATTTATATTGTTGCTCCTTCTTCTTTCCTCACTTATTATTGTGTATTTTTCTGGCATATTCTGGAGCACCAGGAAAAGCAATTAGTTGATGAAGAAATGGATAAAGAAATTGCAATGAATGAAATTGAAATGGCAGTAAGAAAGATGAAGATTAGAAAAAAACTGCTCGAATAATGAAAGTTCAGTGGAGATGATAAAGGCAGCTGGAGTTGTAGGCCTGCAGTGGACATATCGGGTTCTCAGGATTGTCTGGGAGAATAAGGAGGTCCCTGAGGATTGGCAAAAATGAATAATCATCCCAATTTTCAACAAAGGCGATAAAGTATTGAAGAACTACAGGGGAATTACTCTTGATATCCCATGTTGCTAAGATAATGGAGAGATTACTGGAAAGTAGGATAAGGTTGAGGGTTGAGAATCTGATTGGTTTCAGAAGTGGAAGGTCAACAATAGAGCCTATTTTCATTATGAGACAACTAATGGAAAACAATGGGAGTATGGGAATGATATGGTGATGACATTCATCACACTGAAAAGGCATATGACAGTGTCCCAAGACTAAAGTTTGGGACAGTCTGGTGCAAAAAGGAATTGGACAGGGATTAATAAAAATTAAAGTGGCAATGTACAAGGAATGTTGTAGTTCTTTGCAAACACAAGTTGGCAGGACAATTTGATTCAAAATCACTAGTGGGCTAAGACAGGGAAGTGTTCTATCACCAATCCTGTTTACAATAGTAATGGATAACATCATGAAAACAGCAAAAGCAGCATTTGAAGGAAGAGAAATGAACATGTTATTTGCAGATGATATTGTTATTTGGGGAAAAGAGGACATGAATGTTGAAGAACAGTTGGATGTGGTGAATGTGGATTGAAAATAAATGTAGAAAAAGAGTAAAACTCTTGTTATGACTAGAGGGGAGAAAGAAGCGAAAGGTCAGATTAGACTTGCAGACAAGCACCTGGAAGTAGCGGAAACATTCAAATACCTGGGGAGTGAATTAATGGAGGATGCTCGATTGGATGCTGAGATTAGTAAGACGATTCAAGCTGCAAGCTGTTTCTATCATAGTGTAAGAAACATGTTATGGGACAAAGATGTGCCAATGGAAACAAAGGAAACTATGTACAAGATGTATTACGTACCCATAACAACTTACGGAGCAGAAACTTGGACAATGACAAAGAAGGATGAGAGTCGAATACAGGCAGCCGAAATTAAGTTCTTGAGGAGTATGATACAGAAGAGTAGAAGAGACAAAATAAGGAATGAGAAAATCCGGGAAGAAATTGGAGTGGAAAAAATGAATGATAGAATAGACAAGAACCGACTAAGATGGTTTGGGCACATAAAGCGAATGAATGTTGAATGAATGCCAAAAAAGGTGATGGAAATGCAAATGCAAGGAAGGAGAGGCCGTGGACGATCACGATTGAGATGGAAGGACACAATCCAGCGCAGTATTATAGAAAGAAACCTGGACTGGGACACAGTGTTGGAGGAGGAGTGGTGGAAAGACTGAAGAAAGAGGAGAGGAACCATACTTGCCTCTACCCGGCTACAGCTGGATAATGGGAAATGATGATGATGATGATGATTATCATTGCTGTACGTAGTGTAAATATTAGAAGAAAAATTCCTGTCAGACCCAGTCCACAAATACTGTATTGCAAACATAAGGACTTATTTCACTTAAGGTTTTTTAAGTTTTAACTTTATTAATTAACTGTTTATGTGTGCAGCCTAAAGCTATGACATTTTTAGCAACAACAAAAGAAGACCGGTTTGTGCGACTATCGCCTGTAACGCTGTTAATTGGCGGTCCCTTCGGAGTTGCTATAACCGTTTTCAACTCTATAGCCATCTTAAAAGTAATAACGAGTACTCCGGTACCGAGTATTATGGAAGAAATCTTAAACTGTTAGAAAGAAGACACGAAAAAAATAAAACATGAAAAATTAACATAATGATTTTTTTTAAAAATCCGTTTATCCTCCAGGGTTGCTTTCTCCCACCCCTGGTCTCTACCATCTCAAGGGCAGTGTCCTAGAGTGCGAGATATTTGGTCGGGGATACAGCTGGAGAGGAGGAGCAGTACCTCACCCAGGTGGCCTCACCTGCTATGCCGCCTTGTGGGGGATGGGAAGATTGGGACAGGCAAGGAAGAGGCCGTAGCCTTAAGTACCATCCCGGCATTTGCCTGGAGGAGAAATGGGAAACCAAGGAAAACCACTTCCAGGGTGGTTGTGATAGGGATCGAACCCCCTCTACTCAGTTGACCTCCTGAGGCTGAGTGGACCCCATTCCAGTCCTTGTACCACATTTCAAATTTCGTGCCAGAGCCGGGAATTGAACTCGGGCCTCTGGGGGTGGCAGCTAATCACAACAAGCACTACACCACAGAGGCGGACAATGAAAATAATAAATACTGTACATCCCTTTAATCTACAAGAGAAGTTCCCCCAGTCTATTCATTATCATACAACTGGTATCTGTTCTGTTTACTGCAGTGTGGGACTGCTCCAGTGGTCATCATAATCAAGAAAAAATATCAAACACAAAGAAACACACTGCATGATGTTCTTAACATTTTAAATGAATCCATTATTTTAATCATTATTATTAATTATTTATACCTTTACAATACAGTTTTTTATATCAGTCAGTAATTGACAACTGAAGGAGTGAGGAAATTTTGTTTCAGGCCCATGGTTATTTACAAAAGAAGTTTGTTTCCACGTCTACAAACATCTCTAGAAGTTAGAATATTTTGATAGACTGCAGTAAATGAATGTAACGTACCTGTTAAATCACGATGACCAGATCACAGTGCCCTCCAACGAGCTCATCCAGCCGTGAACTCAATGGCATCGCACACCGCCCCCTGGTGGATGAAGGTATCCCCTGCCCGTTTTAACAAGTGACTAAAAAGGGGGGCATCAGGGATTCTTTGGTGACAACAAAGCGCCATGTGCCAGGTTGCTCACTTTCAACATTCCTATCTAACCACTCTTGGTTCCCAATTGCATTACGTACGTTTCCACGCCCTTCCCTTCTTTCTTTTGCTGATGTGTTCAATCTTGGAAGGATCAGTGTTAACAGAGGATGGTTGTACTTCCTCACCACCAGCAAGTACAGTCATGGTGTTCAGACGATCATTGGATATCGACGAGCGAAGGTGCTTCTTGAAGCACTGGGTGTAGTTGGTGGCAAGAATGCAATCCTAATGGTGATTCCTAAGCAGGGATACAACTCCTGCAATTGTTGTTCATCTATTAGGGCCCTGATTTCTAAAATTATTGTGGGTGACTCCGGGAGAACAAAAACGCATTCTTTGATAACCTTATTTTATCTTCTCTAGTTCTACCTTCAGTCAATCCATGATTGGGAGATACCATATAATCCCAAATACCACCCTCCACAAAACAAGACATGCACACCTGAATTTCTAACGACAAAATTTGGAAAAGAAAATATATATGTATATATCACATGTTTACTTACCAATTTCTTTTAATTTCTGCAAAAGTATCACAAAATTGCTCATTTAAAGCACTTTAAAGTAATAAAAATTCTAAAAATGCCACAATGGGAAATAAAACTATGGTAGTTCAATGTACAAATCAAGTCGTGATTTAACGTCATCAGAACTACCACCATCGGAACTTTGATGACTGTCACCTTCCCACACATAGTTGTCCTCACTACCACCCATAGAATTTGAAATTCCACATTTCTTGAAACTTTTCCTCATCAAGTCATTGGAGATGCGATTCCATGCAGTCTGTACCCACTTGCATAGAAGTTCCACTTTGGGTCGTTTCACTTGTCCAGTTTGGTGTTGGTGCGTGATCGCCAGCAGATGCCATCCACTTGGTGTAGAGCTGTTTCAATGCAGCTTTGAAAGGCCGGTTCACACAAACATCCAATGCTGTAGGATAGAGGTCAGCTCTTCTGGAATTATTGCCAGATCAGTTTTTCCTTTACGGCGTCTGTAATGTGCCTGCACTAACTGTCGAGCACAAGCAGGCTCTTCTCCTACAATAAAGCTTCATTCAGTCCTCAATTAGCTCACTGTCCATCCAGCCAGATTCTTGGTTTCGAACAAAAATACCAGACGGCAAGTTTCTTTTCAGAACCACACACGGAGGAAGTTTGGTTCCATCAGCTAACGTATAACATTATTGTGCATCATTGCTTTTCGTTACCACCTGGTGATAGTAACGCTTTTAGAGCCCTCAATGTGAACTGTATTGTTTGATGACTTAAATTTACACTTCACGTCGGCCGAATCCACTGTAAGAGCAAATAATAATAATAATAATAATAATAATAATAATAATAATAATAATAATTTTCATAACTGTACAAGTAATAATAATAATTTTTATAACAGTAATAATAATAATAATAATAATAATAATATTCATTTTATGCCAATTCAAGATACATTTGTGTTTAAAGAGGTTGGTATAAATGACGTAAAACGAGTTATGTATTCTCTCAGATCAGATGCTGCTGGACACGATGGCATACCTCTGTCTTTCTACAAATATATCATTGGTGCCATCCTGCCGATCGTAACACACATTATTAACTACTGTTTAACCCAAGGAATTTTCCCTACGGCGTGGAAGGATGCCCTCGTCATCCCAATCCCAAAAAAGGATGGACCCAGTATTCCTTCAGATTTACCGACCAGTTTCTATCCTACCACCCCTGTCCAAAGTGCTGGAACGCCTGGTACATGAGCAAATCCTTACGTACTTACATAAATATGCTTTACTCGACTCTTACCAATCAGGCTTTAAGAAAAAACATAGTACTATGACAGCTCTGCTGAAAGTGACAGATGACATTAGATATGCAATGGACAACAAACAAGTGACAATACTTACTTTTTTAGATTTCAGTAGCGCATTTGATACTGTCGATCCTAGGTTGCTTCTTTCCAAATTACAGTCCTTAAACTTTAGCCAGAAAGTGCTGGAATTTTTCTATTCTTACCTCACAAACCGCCGGCAGTGTGTGGTTGCAAATAATAATAAATCAACGTGGCGAACAAAAAATATTGGTGTTCCACAAGGGTCAGTCCTAGGCCCTCTCCTATATACTTTATATATAAATGATATCACCAGATCAATTAAGCACTGCAAGAACCATCTTTATGCTGATGATCTGCAAATTTATTACCACACTAGAACTAATAATATACAACAAGCAATATGTAATGTAAACGCTGACCTTGAGCAAATAGATAGCTATGCAATTAAAAACAACCTTAAATTAAATCCCCATAAAACGCAAGCCATTATCATCGGTACATCAAAGAATCTTCACATTTTAAAACAAAATTGTATTCCTCCCGTAACTTTAAATAGTACTGTTATACCTTATTGTGAATCAGTTTCTAACCTTGGTGTTATTATAACGGAAACTCTAAACTGGTCAGCGCAAGTTAAGAATATCTGCAAAAAGGTTTATTGTGGCTTGCACCCCTTAAAACGTTTCAGAAATGTATTCCCTCGATCACTAAAAATTCAACTTGTTCGGTCATTATTATTTCCCATTTTTGACTACTGTGATGTAATTCTTACGGATATAACAAAAGAATTAAGCTTGAAACTACAACGCACTCAAAATGCTTGTCTTAGATATGCTATGGATTTACGGTATGACGCTCGAGTTTCTCCCTACTATAAACAATTATCTTGGTTACGACTAGACGACAGGCGTAAACTACATGCAAATACTCTTATGTACCAGGTACTTTCGGAAGACATCCCTGCTTATCTCTCCAGCAATTTTCGTCACCTTGGTTCTTTACATCTCCATGATACTCGCTCAGTGTCCCTCCTAGAAATACCTGTCCACCGAACAACCACATACCATCGATCATTTACTATCACCGCTTCGGGATGGTGGAATGCTGTTCCCAAAGACATCAAGGATGCTGCATCAAAAAGTATATTTAAAACCTCCTACCAGCAGTTCCTCGTTAAGTGCTTCCAGCAAGGTACAGTACCTGTATGAGTGGAACGAGTGATTGTGTGTGAAAATGATATGAGATTATTGCACAATAAAATAAATATTGTTTTAATATAATAATTTAAATTAAATTAAAAACATCCACATTGTATTTACGAAGTAGAAGTAGTCTAAAAATAGCTAGTAGTAAGTACAGTATTTAACTTAGATCTAGTCTTGCAAGGATACAATTAGTTAAATTTTCATTTAGTATTTTTATTAAGCTTATTAGTATTTTTACATTCTTATTTCTTTTGTTGTGTATTGATTTTTTTTTTTTTCTTTTTCCTCAAACCTGTATTATGTAGGCAGTTACTTTTTTTATCATTCTTCTTTGCATGTATATATTCATATTTTTGTCTTAAAAATTAGTGTTATTTGTAGTTCTTAGTGTTTTAAGTTAATGTCATTGTATGGAATAATAATAATAATAATAATAATAATATGTGTGTGGTTAAGTGTAAGAAAGGGCCAAGAGCCCTAACTTTGCCACAGAAAATAAAGGCTTTATCTATCTATCTATCTATCTATCTAGTGGCATTTTGAAATAAATAGGTATTTGATCAGCATTCCCAATTTGAGAAAGCAAATAGGAATTTTGCTTCAGCAAAAGAATAATGTGGCAATGAAAGGCCGTCAACTTTTCGTCAGAGGCAACAGGGAGACGTTGTGAAGGAGATGTACATCTTCACATACACAATCCATTTCTTTGATAAAAATTCCTTATCCACCCACGGTTTGCAGTAAATTCTTCCTTTTAAAGTTCCTTCACAATCTCTAATGATTTTAATTGACACATTTCTGTTCATACACCGTATCCTAGTTCTCTTTCATTCATGTATTTATTAGGCCGGTCTTCAATTTTAGGAAACTGCACTCTGCCCTTGGTAAGCTCTACAATCCCCATTACTTTTTAATAACATTTCCTTCTTCATCCTCCAATCGTGAATGCATCAATATTATATTTTCTGCTGGCAACGATTTCTGATAGTTTCATCTTCCATTACAATTCACTCATTGTAAGGGACCACAAATGCTTTTTTAATTCATCATTTGTTACCACTGATGCTTCTTTACTCAGAACACAAAGTGTTAATGAACTGCCACACCATGTGACTCCAGTAACGCGGAAGTGAGCGACGGAGTGAGATTTCAGGAGTTGCCAAGTCGCATGATATGAAACTGCTGTTGCCACATCTTCGGAACAATGTATTATGAGACCTCGATACTAAAGGCTTAAATATGACCCACACCTGAATTTAAGAAGCAATATATCTGCAAAAGAAGTGCGAGTGGTATTTGGGATTAAATGTTATAGCTATCTTTAACACACAGCCCACTATGAGGGTTTTTATGTTACGGTTTGCAGTAAAAAACCAACATCAATTTAGAAAGAACTTCTTAATGATGCCGAGCTGCCAGAATTTAGTCCCATAAGAGTTTTTTTTTTCACGTGCCATAAACCTGACGTATTTGAGCACCAAATACCATCGAAGTGAGTCAGAAGTGGACCTGCCAACTTCAGCTCTGAGCTACTCCACCCAGCAAGAATAATCCAGTTTAGTCTAGTTTTGGTGGTAAAGGTAAGGAAAAATAAGATGCAATGTGTTTTCAGAACTCTCTTAATTAGTGCCATTTAAGTTACAAATTTACATAAAAATCCATAACACCTGCTGAAAGCTCGTAACATAGTGTTTAAAGGATTCTGTTCACTCTGTACATGAGGAGCACACATCAAACATACAATTAGACCTGTTAGATGCTACAGTTCAAAATATGTACCGAGAAGTGTTCCGCTACATTTTCTGGCAATAAATCTCTCACACAAAAGTAAGGATTACACAAAGACTCTAATTCCTTTTATTAGTACAGCAGAGTGAGTCTGAAGTACATCTCCAGTTCAACAACAGTACAGTTTCTGGTCAACAACTTTGAGGGATCTAATTGGTCGTGCCGTAAGTTCTCTCCACGAGTCACTCTTGCTGTGGTATTTGCAACAAAGTGGTCTTATGATCTGAGCTTTGAGAGGAAGGAGTTGAGATTTTCCTTGCAGCACAGCTATCAAGGAATGGGGAGTGAAAAAGAACCGCATTGCTGTGATCGTCTAATAGAAGTGGAATGACACTCCAGACAAGATTTTTGACTAGTTACGACTGATGTAAACACAAGTAAATTTGTGTATTAATCCTTCAAACAACACAAGAAGATGACAGGACACCGGCAGCCATCAAAGCTGTCGCCAAGAGAATTTGAAAAAATCTGCTTCGTTAGCAAAGAATCATTGCACAGGAAATGAAAAACATGCCACATACTGTTGGAGAAACATTTTTATTGTGGAAGAAAAATGAGCTTCCAGGATGCTCACAGCTCTTGGGAAGCCACTGCCAAGTTCCCAAAAGTGGAATGAGATGGTTTGGTGGGGAGTGTCAAGCGAAGGTGACACATCACTGCTTTTCTGTGAAAGAGGGACGAAAACACGTGCCACAACTACCAGGGCAACATTCTGCAAAGGTTCATGGTACCCTTAAGCCCCACCTTGTTTGCAGGTAAGCACTGCATATTTCAGCAGGACTCCACGTCTGCCCTCAAGGCCATATCAACAACGCTTTCTGGAGTTCAGTGTGCCAGAGTTCAATGCCGCTTGTCGAAGCTCTGACTTTTCTGAGAGTGTACTCTAAGTATCAAGTCCTTAAAAGCAGATTTTATGAAGGCAGTAGCCCCAATACTGCTAGAAGTGGTGTTAGATTTCAAGAAATGTATCATGGCAAAGTGTGGATATTTTGAGTAATATGTGTACAGTACACCACAAGTGTAGCCAGTAGGGAATAGTAACACACACAGACTTGTTGAAGTTGTCATGCTAGCTGTCTGAGTACGAGGGACAGGGGCAGAACTTACACAGTGACTAGGTATATTACAAGACTGCTACCAGCAGCGACTAATGACCAAACCAAAATTGTGGGTAAACTCTGTCGATTTAATTTACTGGACCCACATGTTGGCATCTTGAATAGTTAGGTACTGAACCTGTTATTTCAATCGCGTGGATTATTTTGGATGATCATCTCAATTTTCACTACACAATAATGTGCAAGGCAAATTAAAGTGCATACAGCTGATACCTGGGCACTGACAAAGAAGGATGAAAATGTAGGCTGCAGAAAAGAAATTTGAAGGTGAGATCAGGAATGAAGTACAAATGGGACGGTGGCAAGGACATACTTAAAGCGGGGTGATGTCCAAGAATAGAAAAATGTATGAAGATGGAAGCAGCAAGAGCTTGTATAATACACCCAGGAAACAAGCGTTGGAGAATGACTACGATGAAGTGCCAGAGGAAATCAAATGATCTGAGAAATGAATACATAGGAATGAAATAATAGCAGAGAAATTAAATGGAGAGAAACAGACTGAGATGGTTCCAATATTTAACATGAATTAAGACTAAGAATTGCAGAACAAAACATAGGACTATAAAAGAAACGAAAGAGAGGCTGAGGGACTTAATTAACGACCTGACAAGAGAGGACTGAGGATAGGGACCAGCTGCACCTGGACGAGGAGAAATGGCAATGATTTATGACAATCCAACTTGAAACGCTGTGTTCTTTTCGAAGACTCCATCTGGAATGATGTGAGGGTCATGCACAGAGAATCCTTCACATTCTTTCAAGAAAATTTAAACCAAAATTTTCTGCCGATGTATGGAGAAAGGATTGTATGAGAGTAGAAAGTTTTCTCAATGCTACACAACCTTCTTTCTTGCAATACAATGTCTTACAACTTCTCGGTACAGATCTTATGATAGTCTAGTAGCTGCGACCAAACAGAGTGTACTGTAGAGGCTTCTTGGAGCAGGTGGGGTAGATACACTTGTCTGTGGGCTTGATGGCTGCTGGCTGTTCGAACGGACTGCACAAGCTCTTCACACCCATCGACAGCGCTCCAGGTTCCAAATTAACGTCATCCCTACAATAAAAATTATAATTATTAAAACTTCCTGCTAAGTGAAGGGTAACACACAATGAGAGGCCAGGGTGGGAGGAGGAGATGAGCGTGGTTGTCATTTACCATCTGTATTCTAGAAAGAAGTTTATGCTGTTTGGAGCAGCAGACCGAGATCTAGGAATAACTTTCTATCTAGATGCTGAAACAAACTGTAGGTCAACCCCATGTGGTGGGGACAACTTCTTTTCTCGCTATTGGTTTAACGGCGCACTAACACATCAAATGTTTTCAGTGATGCAAGGATGGGAAAGCGATAGGAATGTGAAAGTAGCGGTCGTGGCCCTGCATTTACCTGTGATGAAAATGGAAAACCACAGAAAACTGCCTTCAGGGCTGCCGACGATGGGATTCGAACCCACCACATCCCGAAAACAAGCTCACAGCTACACGACCCAAACTGCACAGCCAACTCCCACAGTACGGACAAGTTCAGTGCAAGACCCAGATCATTGGATGACCTGTCCACAGCTAAAACAGTGATGTCATATCCGCTGCTACGACTAACTCGGAGTATTTATCCATGAAACATCCACACATTCTTTCACAGAGCTGTAAGCGAAAATTAGGGACGCAGACCTACTGTTGCACAGGACAATAAGCCTTCCTTGTGCCACGTACATCTGACAACAGTGAGAAGTTACCTGCGCATCAGAAAGTTACACAGTTTTTGTCCAGGACAATAGCATTGTAGACCATGACATAATTGTTTACTAGGTTTCTGGAATGTAACCCTGTGCTGTCTGAACCCCAGACAACGGGTTCTTTCTGTACGGCATTCTAACACCCTCGGAGACCACAGGAATTGCCAGGATGAGAGGCAACACGAAATATCGATCCTTCTCATTCCTGTTACTAGTAGATGTAATCCCTATGGAGTGCAGGTGATACAGAGCACTTATTTTGGAACAGGATGTTGTGTGCACTCTTTATTTTAAGAGAAGTCCTGTGTCCACTACATTATTTTACCCATCTCTAATTTGTTGTGCCTACTGGTAGGGCCTGCGTCTCCACTTAGTTCCGTCCTGGTGGAGACTGACACCCTTCAGATCTTTATGAAGAGTATCGGTTCACTGCTGCTTGCGCCAACCTTTTGGTTTTCTGCCAATGACTTCTAAACTGTGACCTACAGGTGCCTGCAGTCAGCAAATGTTCACACCATCACTGCAATGGGGCATCTTTTCTGATGTTTCCACTGGATATGTGATACAATTCAGCGACACCAGCGAATTGATGCTCTGCTCAAGTCATACTCGTCCATCACTCGCAACCATAAAGTGTAACAAGTTGTTTGCCCCTTCATCCAAGCTGCTGTTATACTTGCGTAGACCTCTTCAGCAAGTCGGCCATTCTCAGTGAACGAACAATGCATACACAAAAGTGAGGGATCTAATAACAAGTGGTAAGTTTTTATAACCACTGGGAAATTATTTAAAAAAAAGAAATCTTGTTCTGATAAATTCATACGAGACTGTGCTTTTAGATGATAAGAGTGCAGAGAACTCCTACCTTTGTGTGTCTTTCTTTATCTTGTCCTCGCAAGGAATATCACCGCAGAACGGAGACAGAATGATGTTGTTGTGATTCACCTGAGCGCAGAAGTCATCCCAGTTGGTGCTCACCACCATGTGCTTCTGCAGGTCCTCGGTAGCTCTGTGAACACATCAGTGGTTACCACTATTTAGAAAGAAATACAGTCATTATCAATTAAAATAAACTGAAAAACATTTGGTAGAGTTAACACTCACTACTCTGGACTTCACTAATTTCAGGTCCTTTTTCATGACGTACTAATGATGATGATGACGACAATGATGTCTAACATCTAGGTCGCTGGCCCCTAGTGGTATGAGATGGAATGAAATTTTAAAATGTATCCACTGACTAGAATTTAAAACAAATAATGATGAACAACGAATATGAATTTAATACAATAGTAGATCTAAATTGCAATGCCTTATTTTTTTATGAAATGATAGAGAAAATACGTAGACAAGTCAATAAGTATGTTACAAGTGAACTATGTAATGCGAGTGGAATGTATTTTGTTGAAGACTTTGTTTGTAAAATACGATATGATGTTTTATTTTTATTGACCTAACCTGTACTGTAGGCATTTGTAAATAGTAGAATTCTGTCTATAGTTCCTGGAAAGATCCAGAAAGTTACATAACTTTTGTACAGGGTGTGTTAATTTGTTGGTATGTGTTCTAGAAAGTGTGTTCTGTCTATTCTGGAAAAACACGACTTTCGCGATCATGCGTATTCTAGAATGTTACTCAAAGTTCGCGATCGAAAGTAAGGTTGTGATTGGTGAATCTAGGTGGCGATAGGGAACTCGTGCACGCTGATTGGCTGCCTCCAAGGCCGGAATTTCCTATATATAGTGAGCGAGGCAGTGTTCGAATGAATTCTGTATCCTGAAATCTGTCGGTCTTGGTCTATCTGTCTGCGAGCAGCCTATCTGGATGACGTCCCCCGGTTTCCGGGATGGCTCTCTCCTCGGGTAAGCACTCTTGAATTCCGTCCTGCTAAAATTTCCGTAATGTTCCGATTTGCTTTTCATACAGGAGCCTGCCCTAACCTCGCCTAGATTCACCAAATTAGTTACTTATGACGCCTTAGTTTTTCAGCTGGACTTACCTGTTCGTTTCCGAGGCATTCCCATTTCTTGTTTCACTAAAATATGTATATTGTAGTTCAATATTATTTCCCTTGAGGTTTGCCTCTGGTAGTTCTGTATCACTTCAGGTACGCTAGACTTTGGATAACCTGTAAATTGCATTGTACTACTGCATTGGTAACTAGATGTATAGTTGTTTTGAAATTTGAATTTACACTGCTAGGAAATAAGCTATGGATACTACTGAACTTATAGCTCGTAACTTGGAATGTATTTGTAAGATTATTTTGTAAATAATATTTTTCAAATCTAAGGATCACGGGGATTTATTTCGGAATCCGCTATCTAAGCCATGTCCATGCCTTTGGTAGGTTCCCAGCCCTTCCATCTTCCCGTTTTGGTCGTTCACTAGTTGGCCCTACTGATAGTTACGTACTTGTTTTGTTGGAGATCCGCGTAATGCTAGCTACTGTTTTTCCGAGTGTGTAGTGTTTTCTTATATTGTGTATTGTACTCTTACCTTCCCCTTTTAACTGTGTTTGTGCCTTGTTTGTGTTACCCCTGTAGTCTGAGGTAGCAAGTACACTATGTGATCAAAAGTATCCGCACACCCCCAAAAACATACGTCTTTCATCTTAGGTGCATTGTGCTGCCACCTACTGCCAGGTAGTCCATAGCAGCGACCTCAGTAGTCATTAGACATCGTGAGAGAGCAGAATGGGGCGCTCCGTGGAACTCACGGACTTTGAACGTGGTCAGGTGATTGGGTGTCACTTGTGTCAGAAGTCTGTACGCGAGATTTCCACACTCCTAAACAACCCTAGGTCCACTGTTTCTGATGTGATAGCGAAGTGGAAACGTGAAGAGACACGAACAGCACGAAAGCGTACAGGCCGACCTGGTCTGCTGACTGACAGAGACCGCCGACAGTTGAAGAGGGTCGTCACGTGTAATAGGCAGGCATCTATCCAGACCATCACACAGGAATTCCAAACTGCATCAGGATCCACTCCAAGTGCTATGACAGTTCAGCGGAAGCTGAGAAAACTTGGATTTCATGGTTGAGCGGCTGCCCATAAGCCACACATCACGCAGGTCAATGCCAAACGACGCCTCGCTTGGTGTAAGGAGCGTAAACATTGGACGATTGAACAGTGTAAAAACGTTGTGTGGAGTGACTAATCATGGTACACAATGTGGCGATCTGATGGCAGGGTGTGAGTATGGTGAATGCCTGGTGAACGTCATCTGCCAGCGTGTGTAGTACCAACAGTAAAATTCAGGCAGTGGTGTTATGATGTGGTCGTGCTTTTCTCCCTTGTTGTTTTGTGTGGCACTATCACAGCACAGGCCTACATTCATGTTTTAAGCACCTTCTTGCTTCCCACTGTTGAAGAGCACATCGGGGATGGCGATTGCATCTTTCAACACGATCAAGCACCTGTTCATAATGCACGGCCTGTGGCGGAGTGGTTACACGACAATAACATCCCTGTAATGGACTGGCCTGCACAGAGTCCCGACCTGAATCCTATAGAACACCTTTGGGATGTTTTGGAACGCCGACTTTGTGATAGGCCTCACCGACCGACATCGCTACCTCTCCTCAGTGCAGCGCTCTGTGAAGAATGGGCTGCCATTCCCCAACCAACCTTCCAGCACCTGATTGAACGTATGCCTGCGAGAGTGGAAGCTGTCATCAAGGCTAAGGGTGGGCCAACACCATATTGAATTCCAGCATTACCGATGGAGGGCGCCACGAACTTGTACGTCATGTTCAGCCAGGTGTCCGGATACTTTTGATCACATAGTGTATCTGCAATTTTGCTCTAAGTGGCAGGTTTCAGCATTATCAGATCAGTACTGGTTGCACTGTTGCGCCACTCTCTGTTTGCACCAAGGAAGAAAAGCGCTCCGTAATCAGTTTTTTGTCGTCGGAGGGTGCACCAGGAGCGGAAATTCATAGAAGACTTTCAGCATAAAACGGGGACAATGTTTTGCCACAGCGAAGTGTTTACCAGTGAACTGAACAGTTTAAAAGGGTCGCACGAGTGTGAAGGATGAGGAAACATCCAGGCATCCATCTGCAGCCGTAAGTGATGCCAATATTGAACAAGTGCATGATATAATCCTGAATAATAGACTGTTGATGACATGGCAAGCCATATGCAGGAATGCCAACTTTCAAGAAAGGCAATTGGAAACGCAGCCGTTGGGGCACCAGGGGGGGCAGCGACCATAGATTCCCCCCCCCCCAGATCTTGCTAACTCACATATCACTGAAAAATCAATGAATAACATACAATTCAACCTGATGTAACATATTCAAAGACTGGCATATACCTGCTAGAGTAACAGCTGATCTGCAGTACATATCTGAGTGGAAGCTTAGCAACTTGCAGTTACTATATGGTAAAGGTACACGGGTGTCCTGCTTTTCCTTTTGATATCATGTGCATCCTCTGTACTAACAGAGCACTTAAAGAGTTCGGTGTTCATATTAGCATGGAATTCAGTCTTGTTCTTCCTTACAAAAGTAAAATCTCTTTCGACTGGAGCATTGCTATGGGGAACTAGAAGAATAGCCATCATTAGCTTACTCACTGAAGGGTACTTCATTATTCCTGAAGCATCAGTGATCTTCAATATTTCAAACCAAAATCTGTCAGTCCTTTCATCCTTGTCAAAAGGGAATCACCGGGCGAGCTGGCTGTGCACGTAGAGGTGCGCGGCTGTGAGCTTGCATCCGGGAGATAGTGGGTTAGAATCCCACTATCGGCAGCCCTGAAGATGGTTTTCCATGGTTTCTCATTTTCACACCAGGCAAATGCTGGGGCTGTACCTTAATTAAGGCCACGGCCGCTTCCTTCCAACTCCTAGGCCTTTCCTATCCTATCGTCGCCATAAGACCTATCTGTGTCGGTGCAACGTAAAGCCCCTAGCAAAAAAAAAAAAAAAAAAAAAAAAAAAAAAAAAAAAAAAAAAAAAAAAAAAAAAGGAATCCATCAAATTGCAAATGACTAAACTCAGTTTACAAAGATTCAATTTCTTCTGTTGACAGAATTTTAGGAAACTGGTCAATTATAAATCATATTGATAGAAAAACTTTTGGATTTCCTCTGGAAAACATCAGCAACTTCAGCATGCTTGAGAAACATCCCTAACTGGCCATTTGTTGACAATACACTCACATGCTTTTGTATAGAACAGTCTCACATCGGAATAAAACGTTTTCAATGTAGTTTCATCTCGAGAAACTGCCCTTATGTAAGCCCTTGTGTTTGCCCCAATGACCAACCCACTGTCATTTTTCTGTAAATTAGCAGAACTAAATTTCACATCAAGCAAATTACTCTGGGACTCTGGAACAGAAGATGCTCTCACTAAGCAAAAACAAGGTCACTGAAAAATTAATTCAACTTTGAATGAAGTTTATGAATAAGTGGTGTCTCTTGTTGAAGGAATACATTTAAGGAGTTGAAAAGTGCAAGAACGGAGCTGAGAAACAAAAGGTAAAGCTTAGTAGATGAATTTTCAAACTGTTCCTTAAGTTTCAGAAATTTGAGTTCGCCTTGTCAGAATCTGATTCTCAGGAGAGCATTTTTAAAGGGTTGCACTGTTCTAAGACCTCCTACCTCTTTGAACACTGCAGCAAATAGTACTAAATATCAATTAAAAACTGTTCACATTTGAATATTTAGATGATGATGATAATGCTTGTTGTTTAAAAGGGTCCAAAATCCAGGTCAAAGGCCCCTCAGAATGGTACTTATCGCTAGTAAAGTAGAACCATGGTATTTGTCACGTTGGGGTACTAATCAAAAGTAGCGAAGACTCACGGTGTTCCACACATGATGGTACTACTCACAAGTATTGTACTTCGTACAGGTAACGGAGACCTATGGTGTTTCTCACACAATGGCGCCACTCATAGCCAACGCAACCGATGAGGTTCCTCACCTAGGTGTACTAGTCACGGGTGCCGGTATTCCCGTGGTGTTCCTCACATAGTGGGTACTAATCACAGGCAATGCAGATCCACGGTGTTGCTCATATAGTGGTACAACTCACAGGCAACGCCCAGACCCGCGGTGCTGCTCACATGGGTACGACTCACGGGTACTGGAAACCCACAGGAGACCCAACTCTTTGCTGCTACTAATCACAAACCTATTTCATACCTAATATAGTGGTACTACTCGCAAGTACAGGTGACACATGGTGTTCCCCGCGTGATGGTACTGATCAGAAGTAATTTCATGGTTCTAAGACAATCATCCCTTGGTCGCCCCTTTTAGTCTCCTATCACGACAAGCAGGGGATACCATGGGTGTATTTTTCATCTGCGTCCCCCAGCCACAGGGGGTAGAGAGAGAGAGAGAGAGAGAGAATAAAGAAGGGATCCGTCACTTTGAAAAATGAAGTAACGGACGAAGAAAGGCAAGGGCCACGAAGGGCGTGAAAATGAAAGACTCCCTAGGCCTCGAATGCTATAATACCGTCGGGGTCAGAAAAGAACAAGAGTTGACCAAGGGAGGTCGGACAGGATAGATGAAAGTGAGGAGCCTGGCACAAGTAAGCGGAAGCAATGCCAAGACTCAGCTAAGGGCCCCATGGTCGCCAATCCACACTCGGAAGTTGAGAGCCCCTTTTAGTTGCCTCTTACGACAGGCAGGGGATACCGTGGGTATATTCTACATGTGCGTCCCCCACCCGCAGGGGGTATTTGAATATTTAAAAGAACACTGCACCCCTTTTGAGCAGCCAAAAGCACAAGATGACAAGCACACAAATATTAGGATTTTCTTTACAAATAAAGGAGCTCACACCTTTGGAAACACTTGCATTATCACATGCAAAACTTACGCAGTTTTCTTCCAATCATCATCCAAAACATTGAGTATTCCTTTGCCTGTATTGTCATTAGATTCCCGAATTGTAAGAATTATCGCTGACAACTGCGTAGATTCCCCAGCGAAAAATTCACAACAGTGGGTCGAGCTTCTTGTCATTCATATCGTTACTACCATCTGTTGCCAGGACAAAGGGCTGGGACTTCATTAACTCTCTTACCATTTTTGTTCTCGCACAACCGTACTTTGAAGCTATTTTCGTGGACAAACGTCCCAAATGGTCACTGCAGGCTAAAGGCAAGTAGTGTTCAACAAGAAAAATCGTAAACAGGAACTCCGCGTTTGTTACTGAGCTTTCAATGGCTAAATTGTTGTTTGTGCCTCTCAGCCCGACTAGCCACGTGTTTACAGCAGTCATCTCGTTCACCATGCGCAACTGAAAAATCGCGGCTACACACACTACAAAACATGTCTGAAGGAGATTTTGAGGAACACAGCAAACAGGGCCGTTCTTTCGAGTATTCCTCCTTAATTTTTTAACAATTTTTGGTTTCTTACCAGCATCACTAGTCACGGTAACGTCACCACATGTATTTTCCTACACAAGAAATCACTTCATTGTTTATTTCAAATTTTTGCATTTTGTAACACACAATTAGCATATCCTAGAAGAGCAATAAATACTTCAACAGTTCCGCACACAGTATTCACAATGAACGGAGTTTGCCACCACTCTGCCGTCAAAACAAAGACAAAAGATCTTAGATACTTGCATGGAAGACTGATCATGTGACGAACAGACAACTCCTCAAGATATACGAACTTCACAAGGTGGCTATTTTTCTGGTACTGGAAGCACATACTGCATTCGGCACGTGAAAACTCTAAATATTCCTAAACAAGGGACAGGAAAGGGCAGGAGTATAAATGATTACTGAGAAATCCTAAAAGAATATTCTGAGAATTCAAGCTGTAATGGCATTCCTTGAGTATACTTTCGAGCACTTCACACACTTATATTTACAAAATCAACAAAAACTCGTAATTTGTGGTGTGTCATTCGTAAAGGAATATGATGGGTAATTAGTAATTATAACGACTGAATTGTAATAGTTGGCATCTCTGCATATGCACAATAGCCATGGTGCTGCCTATGAAATCATGCATAACAGGCTGTCGAGTCTGTTCGAGACGAAGAGCAGAAGCGCCCACTGGACCGTCATGCTAACGAAAGTGAAACGTTTCTGAAATCACTGGAGATGAAACATGGGTTCACCACTTTGAACCAGAGAGCAAACGTCAGAGCATGGAATGCATCGCACATTTAGAAATGGTAGATAGCCTATACCCGTTCATACACAACATAAAATGCACGCATGTGAGAAAAAAACATATCAAGTGTTGTGTTGGATAGTTTTTATTCATGTATTCAATAGTATTTCGCTTAACACATTATCTTTCCTTGTCCCCTACAGAAACGCCTGATAAGGTTTTACTGAATAAACTAACCTCCGAGATCAGTCGCCCACGCTGCGCCGCATCTTGAGGTGTATCATATTCTTGCTCAATTTCACCACATAGTTTTAAAATTAAGCGATCGTTTATTCAGTCTTTATTTCTAACAAGTTAACTGCTGCCATCAGCCATGTTGTTTACGCATTAATTACGAAAACATGCTCTCTTTCATTTCGAATTGTGCTTGTAGAACACCAGTTGATGAGTATTACTAATCGACTCCGATATCGACTTTGAGTTCGAATGTCGACCAGAGAGCTCGGTAGTGCACATAGCGAAATATCTATGCCGAAGATGACTAATCACATTCAGTATAATCGCTGGAGTGCATATACACCCATGTTCATAAAAAACAGAACACCTTGAAAGACTAGAGATAGGAAGTTCATATTCACAGGACATGTCCATTTAGTATATTCTGCAGAAACGATTAGCATTTCAGTCACCTAGGTTCAGCATGTGTCCTGTTGCCTAGTAGACACTGGGTCCTCCACAACCACTGATAAATTTTTCCATGTGTGAAGGATTCGACTTGTATAAGGCGCGAATGGCGTCCCAGGGTATAGCCATCCATGCTGCATTCACCTGGTTCCACAGTTCATCTTTGGTAGTTGGTATTGGGTCACAGCGCCGCAGTCTGACATCCTGTGACAACAAGAAGGCACTTGTTCATGCAGCAACACGTGGTCACGCATTGTCCTGCTGAAATATGGCGTCTGGGGTGTCATGCAGAATGGGTATGGCTATGGTTCACAGGATGTCATTCACATAGGTCAAACTGGTCACAGTGGCCTGGACACACACCAACTGTAAAATGAAATGAAATGGCGTGGCTTTTAGTGCCGAGAGTGTCCAAAGACAAGTTCGGTTCGCCAGATGCAGGTCTTTCGATTTGACTCCCGTAGGCGACCTGCGCGCCGAGATGAGGATGAAATGAAGATGAAGACGACACACACACCCAACCCCCGTGCCAGCGAAATTAACCAATTAAGGTTAAAATTCCCGACTCTTCTGGGAATCGAACCCGGGACCCCTGTACCCAATAGCACCCCACACCATAAGGCCTTGAGTTGGCATTGTATGTCTTGTGCGAATGCAGTCAAAATACGATGCCTCTTCGCCTGTCTGCGGCTATTTACTATCTACTGCCATTCCTGTCGCCAGCGACTTTATTCCATACACCACTGCATTTTAGCATGTTTATGCATCAAGGGTTATGAACTTCATGTTGTTGGTCCGTATTGAACTGAGATAACATAAACAGGAGTTTTCCACCTATAGTTGTATTTACAATGTTATTTACATTACATGGGACTAGTTTCAACCCTACTCGGGGTCATCATCATACACAACATTTGATGAAATCCTAAAACATGTTTCTAAGCGGTAAGAACCTTATGAATATATAATTTACAATGATGTGTGGTTGAAATAGGCAATTTGTTTTACGTCGCACCGACACAAATAGGTCTTATGGCGACGATGGAATAGGAAAGGCCTAGGAGAGGGAAGGAAGCGGCCGTGACCTTAATTAAGGTACAGCCCCAGCATTTGCCTGGTGTGAAAATGGGAAACCACGTAAAACCATCTTCAGGGCTGCCAACAGTGGGGTTCGAACCCACTATCTCCCGAATACTGGACACTGGCCGCACTTAAGCGACTGCAGCTATCGAGCTCGGTGGTTGAAATAGGCAGGTGCTATGGCGCTCCAAAAACGTTGCAAATGAAAGTGAAATATTATGAGTGACATAGGTGAGCAATATATAATAAAAGTACACTAAACATGCTAAAAAGTCTGGGTATAAAAGTACAAATGAGATGCTCTGTGTTGTAGGTCAATTTCAGTATGATTTTAGACACATGGTGTATCAGATGGAATTCAGTAGGTCCTGGTAGTACATAACGGTTGTGGACCTTGTGCTATGGTACTAAGAATGAACACAATATAACATGACAACTATGTACAATGTTTGAGTAACAAATGTGTCGAGTGTTCTTGCTATAGCAGACTTCTGCTGTACTTGTATAGTGTTAATTATATGTACAGTGAAACCTCGGTAAGATGTTTCTGCAGGGGACAAGGAAAAAGAACATGTTAAGCGAGAAAACTTACTAATGAATATACGAATAAAAACTATCCAACAGGGATATGGAAACACTAGATACGATTTTTCCCGACACAAGGGCATTTTACGTCGTGTATCCATGAGTACAGTGAAAATTATAGGCCTATCTACTATTTCTAAAGATGAGAGGAAAGTATTAACCCCTTCACTGGGCTTGTACTTCTAAATGTGTTCTTACGTAGGGTTAGCTTCCTATAGACGTCTGACTATTCTTAATCACTTCTGCCATCTACTATCGTGATTTAAAACAAATTCCATTCATATTAGATGTGATTATTGCTGTCCTATTCATTTTTATCCAGTCTCACTCCAGTCGGGTAGTTTGCGCCTAGGCGGCAGTCCAACAGCTGTCTCGCGTTGCCTTGTACGGTATGCGCCAAATTTTTCGTAAAGAATTTATTTGTGTATATGTACATTGAAATAACTAAATTTGCGAGTTGTTGTCGTCGTTGTTGTTGTGACTACAATACAGATGTTCTGCGAACTCCATTGTCCATGTTCTGATACCCCAAACCCCATGGCACTACAACCCTTGAAGGGTCTTGGCCTACCAAGCGAACGCGGCTCAGCCCGAAGGCCTGCTGATTACGAGGTGTCATGTGGTCAGAACGACAAATCCTCTCGGCCGTTATTCTTGGCTTTTGAGACTGGGGCCACTATCTCACCGTCAGATAGCTCCTCAATTCTAATCACGTAGGCTGAGTGGACCTCGAACCAGCCCTCAGGTCCAGGTAAAAATCCCTGACCTGGCCGGGAATCAAACCTGGGGCCTCCGGGTAAGAGGCAGGCACGCTACCCCTACACCGCAGGGCCGGCGCCCATGTTCTGATAATGTTTTGTAAATTGGTCTGTGTATGATGGTAAACTGTTCCGTGTGACGTGATAATGGCTTGGTTAGAAAAGACGTTGAATTATCTGAGAATCCGCCGAGCGGATGTAGGAATCACTCAAGAAAACGTGTTGTGTGCCTGTCAAACCAGAGGGGACGGGAAACTGTCTGCTACTGTGAGCAATGTGACGTGGCCCTTTGTGCTTGCCCTTGCTTCCGTATTTACCACACTGTGCGCAATTTCTGAATGATTTATGAACCAGAAAGTATGTAGAACCTATTGATGCATAACTGAAAACTTGAAAAAAATGTCATAATAATAATGAAAGGAACAGTTTTTAAATTCACTTTTGTATGAACACACTGTGTATACATGTATATATTTACGGGTTTACAAGAAAAACCGTAATAACATAATGCTATTGAATTTCCACTATATCACTCATAATTTAAAATAAATCAAGTAAAATATCTTTTTCTGTTGAGTATTTACATCTACGCCAGCCTGTGGTGTAGGGGTCTCTTACCTGGAGGTCCCGGGTTCGATTCCCGGCCAGGTCAGGGATTTTTACCTGGACCTGAGGGCTGGTTCGAGGTCACTCAGCCTACATGATTAGAATTGAGGAGCTATCCGACGGTGAGATAGCAGCCCCGGTCTCGAAAGCCAAGAATAACGGCCGAGAGGATTCGTTGTGCCGACCACACGACACCTCGTAATGTGCAGGCCTTCGGGCTGAGCAGCAGTCGCTTGGTAGGCTGAGGCCCTTCAAGGGCTGTAGTGCCATGGGGTTTGTTTTTGTGTTTTGCATTTACATCTGCCGCACTCTACTGTACCCATTCCAAAAGTGCGCGTTACGCTGACTAATTACCCACTGGCTGGTTGATGTTATGAAACCATTCCCCAGTTAAGGGGTTAAAAGGTGTGAAAAACATGAGAGACAAATATGAAAACTTTTTTTGGTGGAGATTATAAAATAACAAGTACCGGTACACTGAAAGGTGTGAAAAACACCAGACAACAAATATGAAAACATGTGCACAGGGGCCAACAAAAATATCGAAGTATTATTGTGGGTCATACTCTTTCTAAAACAAAGGTAAGTAGAAGCCTTTTATTTTGGAGCAGTGGGTTATTAAACACTCTTAGAGTGGCACGCACCAACCAAGAGTAAGTTCTATTTCCATTGTAAAGTACTCCCTGAAGTCAGCATTCAGCGACATCTACTCGAGAGTATATTACTTCCGAAGTATTTTAGTCCTTTCAGATACTCCCGGACTAAATTACTACAAGGGTAAAATGTGAAGAACACCATCTTGTAGTATAATACTAAAGAAGTAAATAAAGCAGAAATATAGGTTAGAATTTACTCTCACGTCATGCATGGAGTAAGCTAGGACGAGACTTGTACCGTGTCGTATACGAGAGGAAGACGTTTCAAACGTGTTTATCGATTACTTGGATTATATTGACGATCTCGACGAAGCAAATCACGGGAATGTAATAGTGCGTACAGTGCGTGAAAGGCGAGATACGTACGATATGTACACGGAGAAAGAGTTTAAGGAATGTTTTGGTCTTACAAAGGAATCCTTTACTTTCCTTGAAAATCTACTTGGAGATAACTTGCAAAAAAATTCAGACAAGAATTCAGCCGTATCTTGCAAATTATAGTTGTTGTGTGCCCTGCGAGTTTTTCGTACTGGAACTTTCCAGTTAGTTGCCGGTGATTTAATGAACGTTCACCGCACGACTGATGGCTGCATCTTTCATTGCGCGGTTTTGGTTACAGCACTAGTGAGGTCAACAGGGAGATACATAGATATGGCTGCAGATATGATGAATGTTTGGAAAATAAAAAGAAATTCTTAACATTGGCAGCCTTCCCCACACATTGACTGCAAGCATATTCCCATTTTGTGACCTGCTGGTGACAACCGTGAACTTTTCATAAATCGGAAGGGGTATTTTTCTATTAACATACAAGTTATTTGCGATGCAAGTACGAAGATCATGAATATTGTTTGCCGATGCACAAATCTGCAGCAAACTTTGAGCATGGTTTATATACTGGAATATCAGTGGGAGATAAGGGTTATGCCTGTACTAAATTCCTCATGTACAACACATGGAACACATGTACAACACTCCTCATGCAAAAATCTGCAATGTTGTGGAACGCATTTTTGGAGTGTGGAAAATACGATTCCAAATCTTCCAAATCACACTTACAGCAAGCGGCAACACAATAGTGATACGGTAGTCCTTCACAAATTTGCTCTGGATGTAGGCAATCTATATGAACAAACCACCACCAGTTTTAATTTTTCCCCGCATGTCCATGGCTTTCTGCTTTTTAGCCTTCACTTTTAAGTCCTTCCACAGAATTTTAAGTTTCTCTTTACTGTGCTTTCCATTACTCAAAGCATTGAATTCTTCTGTCACAGCTTTCCTCTGGATTTATCTTCTTCTCTGGTATCTTTACGTTGTGTTTCGTACACTATATCCTTTGCATGGGATCTTCATTATCTCTACTAACAAGCATTTATCTATTCTGCTTACATCCATCTCCCTCCTTTCCTATCACACATAACCTTGTTTGTTTAGATTTCTTTAAAGAAAACATGCAAACACAACTACACTCCGTGAGTAACAAAAGCTACTTCTACAGCAGTAACTAAAAGAGTGAATTGTACTTCAGCTCTCTGACGTTACTTCCGGAGTAAATAACTCCCGTAGTAGTTTACTTCTGTAGTATGGACTTCTTTAGTAGACGCTACTTTTGGAGTAATTTACTCCGAGATGGAGGTTACACATCCATGTGCAACTGTGGGGAATGACTTTGGTCGCCATTTTGAATTAAACAAAATTTCGACCAATCTGAGCGATGGAGTCGAAACTCGAAGGTGCGAGTTTCTACATTCGCGATGGCTGCACACTTAAGCCAGTCCACCTTCTGACAGATTTAGTTTTGTCTTCATTAAGTTATTAAGGAATTACACATTTTCTGTATCCCTAACTAGGCTATCACAAGACAAATATATACCACGCTAGTCAATTTCTCATGATTATATTCCTAATCCAGATATAGGCTACCGTATCACGCAACAAATATTAGCTACACTTCACTCAACACAAAATACACTTCCACCTTCTGAATGAAATACAAGCACAAACAGGCTCACTCTGCTATTCAGCAATCTCGCTGCCAACTGGCAAGCAAAGCTCCCCGAAAGTGCAACTTATCGTTTGAAGTTCAGAAGGGCCTTTTCTGTAATCCCACAACTGTGGCGACGGTTCTTACCCGAGTTGGATATCACGCTTCTTTCAAACGGGATGACGAATACAGTAACATTTCCAGGGCTAGGGAAAATGTGATGGTACTAAGCGATAATAGCAAAGATTCATGATGCGATAAGCAAGATATTTTTGTATAGATTTAATACGGTGAGAATTGAGACTTTGAATTTACGATGTGCTAATCAGGAAAACGTGTTGATGAGGAACGTACTATGAGGGTTTCACTGTATTTCTGTTTAAAAGTATGTTATGAGTACAGGGCTAGTTTTAATCCTCTATTGGGATCATCTTCAGCTGCTAAATGTATCACAAACATTATTACAGTATATTAAGATAGCAATACATTAAATTAAAAATATTACACCATTTAAGATATGTACAATTTATGGTGATAATAACACATGTTAATGTCTTCATCACATATCTGAGCTCATTCAAGACTCAATTCTTCACAGACTGCTTTGACTTCACTAAACCTGCTGACTCTGTCATTTTGTCTTCACCTGCATGGCTACATCTTCTGAATGTCATGATGGCAAGTGCGGCCAGAAAGAAAGAAACCGTTGTTTGTCAATAAAGATGGATCGGGAGTGAGTTAGGTTGGTGAAGTTCCAAATTCACAAGTCTACAGTTCATTTCAGATCGCATGTGTTAGCTTTTGAATGGAAAGGATTTATACCAAGCAGTGTAGCGCTGCAAGCAATACATACACTGCAAGGATTTGGCGCAACCACAACTTGTCACACGACGTATATTCAGAATGGAAGCAGGGAAGACATGTACTATGTTTACTTACCGAGCTAACATACTGTTATGTATGGCCTCCAGCAGCTGTTGCACTTGGTCGACGGTGGACTCCCGAGGAATGGTCTGCTTCTCGCCCGTGTCCCGCCGAACAGCTACCACTTGCTTCTGTTTCAAGTCTTTCGGCCCCACCTCGACACGCACCGGCACACCCTGCACAAGTTCAAGTCTTGGTACATTTTGTGTCATAGCGAGTGCAAGTTGTGTTTTTTTTTTTTTTGCTAGGGGCTTTACGTCGCACCGACACAGATAGGTCTTATGGCGACGATGGGATAGGAAAGGCCTAGGAGTTGGAAGGAAGCGACCGTAGCCTTAATTAAGGTACAGCCCCAGCATTTGCCTGGTGTGAAAATGGGAAACCACGAAAAACCATTTTCAGGGCTGCCGATAGTGGGATTCGAACCTACTATCTCCCGGATGCAAGCTCACAGCCGCGCGCCTCTATGCGCACGGCCAACTCGCCCGGTGCAAGTTGTGTAATCTAACCCCCAGACTCATCGCAAATGGGAGATGTCCTGGTGGCAAATCCTGCTTACTATATGAAATTAAACACAATTACAAGAAATGATACCAAAAGAAGAAATTTCACAATGAAAGAATAATTATCGGTATTAACACATTGAACACTTGCATATTTGTACATGTTAAGTCATGTATATGGAGCATTTTTGCCGTATTTTGAAGCTTTATAGTCCGCCTCTGTGGTGTAGTGGTTAGTGTGATTAGCTGCCACCACTGGAGGTCCAGGTTCAATTCCTGGCTCTGCCACGACATTTGAACAGGGGTACGTGGACTGAAACGGGGTCCACTCAGGCTCACGAGATCAACTGAGTAGAGGTGAGCTCAGCCATCCTCGAAGTGGTTTCTCACTTCTTCTCCAGGCATGTCGGGATGTTTGGGCGCCTTCTCTCTCTCTTCTAATCTACCCATGCCCCCAAAAGGCCCTCCTAGTTTCATCCCCGACCAAGTGCGTTACATTCCAGGACACTACCCTTCAGGCGGTCGAGGTGGGATCCCTCACCGAGTTCGAGGGGAAAAAACCCTCAAGGTAACTTTGTAACTTTGACACTTTTTGAGCTAAAGGAATTATTCTTTTTGCTTCCCAAACTATAATTATCTGTCTCAGCACTGAACTTATTTAGTACTTTTATTTTCAAGTAGCAAATGTGCCCGTGCTTCGCTACAGTATTCAACACTCTATACGGATTTCTACATAAATTACTGTATGTGGGGTGAGAAAGACTATTACATTGCATGTCTCTTAGTGTTACTGAAGAAAGGTCACGAAGACGTCCCCATATGTTCTTTCCCGTGTAAGGTGCGAGTTGTGATGATAAAAGCCCACCTCAGTCACAATCAATTTGGGGAATTTTCGTAACAATGGCAGGCCCCCTCTCCTCCTTCCAGACATGTTCCAGTTGAGTTATCATTATAATGACAGGCCGATTTTCCTAATCCAGTCAGCTTACTGCCAGTCACACTCGAGTTAGCGACTTTAAAATATAACAGCAGGCACCCTTGTCTACTGCCAGACACCATCGGGTAGGGAAGTTTTGAACAAAATTTGAAAGCTCCCTTGGCTTCCGCTAGTCAAATCGAGTCAATTCATTACAATGGTAGGCCCTCCTTACTAATGCCCATTCCCACTGCCAGTCAAAGTAGATGTGGGAGACTCCCTCCTGCTATCAATTTGTAAAGTATTAATAATAACGGCAGACACACCCTTTCTAGATGGCTACAAATTGACTTCAATGAATATAGACTGATATACAAAAGTATATGCACGTTTACAATATTGTGGACATTAACTTACAGATTAACTGCTGCTTAACAGTACATCATATCGACAAACTGATTGCATCATAAGACGCCTCTTTTAGCGATGTACATGGTTGATCCTATGACATTTTCTCGTATCTCCTCTATTTATGGGTCAGAATGAGTTAGAAACGTTGAATAGAGCGAAATTTGGGTACAGTTTTCACACACTGTAATACTTTCCAAATACTTTTGTAACAGAAACATACAATTTGGTTCACATATGGCCACTATGTGGGGCACAGATTGTGCCATCTTTATTATAAGTGTGTCAAACTATGAAATAAACATGTAAAAAAGTACAAAATTTACGTACAATCGAGAAACACAGCCAAATCTAGCGTATAAGGGAAAGAGATATGACACAAAGTCATAGGACCAAAGTTGTAGATCACTTAGATTCTAGCTCATCTGGCAGATTGTGCTGCCATCTTGATTGGGGAGAGGGGGGGGGGGGCAATTAAGACTTTCTTCAAACTTTTAAGCCCACGAATCCTACGTTATCGCTTTGGATAAATATATCCGACTGCATTCTTATGCTGAGTCCCAAATTTGAAACTCCCCACCCCCCAGCAGGAATTTTGCAAATTTTCTATTTTTCTAGGGATTCTCTGATACCAAGTTTTAAGTTTCTGAGATGTCTGGAAGTGCCTCATTAAATCACGTCTATTTTCATTTTTATACCTTTATATATACAGATCACTCCAAGCCAACTTGTTTTTATTAATACAGACAATGAAATATGAAAAGGAGCCAATATACTTATCACATTTGCGAGCTTTTTTATTTTTTTCCATTTCTTTCACATCATGCATGAAATTATTTTTTTTCATATTCACATCTAATTTGTTACTTATTATGAATTTGCTACCTTAAAAGACAAAATTTGATTCGTAAATGTAATCCTTTTTCTATAGTACAATTAAGAAAATTTTACTTTGCGTGATATAAGTCTGGAACATTTTGGTAAAAAGAGAGGCGTATTGTTATGTACATACGTTTATTTGAATTAAAGAGAAGTCAATTGTTCATCATGATTAGACTTAGGATTTTATGCAAAAACCTATTTTGTTCCTGAAGGGATAACTTAAGGTTAGAAACGGTGGTCCTATAGTGTCTTAAAGTGCTCAAATTGACACTCCTACAATTCCTATTTTTAATCCCTAAATCGATTAAAAAGGCTTTTAATTTATTCTGAGATACTAAAATATTTAGCGACTAGTTTTCACTGGTTTAAAATACTTATCAAACAAAGTCTTAAAAGCGGGAATCTGCAGACCACACTCCCCGGAAGTCCTTTCCTCATGAACCTCCCGCAGTTCGTGCTCGTAGTCCGTCTCGAGTAGAATGAAGAAAGTGTCAATTACAGGAGATTCCTCATTTCAGACTGGACGGTAGCAAAGAGGTGAGCGATATTCATTTTATATTTCCCCCTAAAAAGTTGCAATACATTTAACAAAATAAAAATGTTATTCTAATTGATAAATGCCTATAAAAATAAGTAAAATTTACACTGCCTAAAATATATTTTAAAACTTACTTTTTCACATCTGAGAGTCTATGTTAGAAGCTAAAAATTCGATGCATCATCATCGCTGCCATCCAGATTGGATGATGAATTCCAGTTTTTCTATTGAAGAATCAAGACACTGTGATGCCATTAACAGCTCACAGTGAGTTGACACAAAGGAGGTCATCATTTGATGGAATCTGATGATGTTCTTTCAAGAACGAAACATCTCATTAAGTTGTTTCTTTTTCAGGGCCCCATCCCCACAGAGCAACACCGAGCCACATTATTATTCGCTGATCAGCCAATCAGGAACCACGATAAGTTTCATTAGTTACGTGCTCCCTAAATCACGGCTACTATGTTCATCTTACCTTCTGCATACTTCGCCGTCGTGCTGCCGTAAACATTCCTACTGGACAAACTGTGCCTCCGTCTCCTCACCCGACTGCGTGCTGTCTCGCCTTCCTCGCCGGCTCTTGATTACATCGCCTGTTTCTCGTACATTCCAGATTACGCTTTGCTCCCCTATATAACTCGCCGCTGCCTTTCCATCGGCGGTCAGGTATTCATTGTGCACGTAAAGCAGTGGGAGCAGCAACTCTTTCGCACGGCTGGTCCGTGGCGATTTTAAACATTCTAATCTACGTCACATCATATCATCTTTGTGCACGGTGAGCAGACTTGTAATTTATGACATCTTAATACTTTCGATTTTCTTCACTCCTTAGCCCTTCAGGCCTTAGCATACATTTTTTTTCTTTTTTGAACTATGGCCCATTCTGGGCACTTCCAAGTCGCTTGTTAAACAAATTCTTCAAACTTGATCAGAATCTTGTGCAAATAGACTTGTGCTTCGGCAAACTCTACCATTGACACGGAACCTGGTGTACGCCGTGTGTGTGCGTGATTTTATTAATAAGGAAATAGACACAGTAGCCTGGTTTTTTACCCTCTTTCACTCTCGCCATTTCCTTTAATTCTGCATTCTTTTCCCCCTCCTTGCGTATTTTTTTTTTTTCTTCTGTTCCGTTGACTTCCTTTCTATTTTCACAAATTGTATGTCGTTATTAATTGTAATAGTGGCCTATACTCTTTGTTAACTTTTTCTCACATGGTGAATAATTATGGTGCTTTTTCTCTTTTAATGTAAAAATATATTGTTGTTAGATCCGTTTGGTATTGTCCATAAGATATGCTATTTCCAGTCATTGCATAATGTGTTTCCCCAGATGTACATATTTTGTCTACTCATAGTCTGATCATCATCCTTTTAAATTCTTTTTCTATTGCCAACATAATTTAGAGAATTCTTGTTACAATTTCAAAATCTGCTTTCCCTTGTGGAGTTCCATGTAAACTTTCCAATTCTTGCTTACGCACCTAAACGTTGTAATTACTGTTATTTTTGTTTCATATTTATCAAAGGTGTTCTTGATTGTGATTTAAATCTTGTTGTTTCGGCTGTTTTTGCTATCCCTGCTTCCCCTCCCCTTTTCCTTTTATGCACTTACCATGGTATACCTCCTGGGTAAAGGTCCAGAAAATAATCCCTGCGCTATTCTGCTGACACCTTGGAATTTATTTTGATTGCTATACTTGCGAGTACTGTGTATGTGCTGCAAAAGACTTGGCTGGTGTTTTCATTTGCACGTGACCTTGGGCTCAGTGCTTTGGCTTCTAGACACACACAGACTTGGATTTTTTGCATTTTGTATTATCTCGTCTATCTACAGATATTATACGCTAAAAACATAAAATTGACCCTGACACATTATACAGTACATTTTTGACTGATCCAGTTGGTTTTCACTTTGCACCAGCGATGCTTGTGAGAGTCAATTGGTCGTATGCCCATTGCTCTTGATGTTAACATACCAGGGAACTGTTCACAGAAGTGAGCTCTGCATTCGTGGACTGTGTCCGCAATCTTAAGAGTACTGTAGATTTCTTGTCTGGATTTTCTTTTGCAGATCCCATTTTTGTATTTGTGGAGAATCTTTCTGCTCTAACTTAGGAAGCACACTTTTCTGAGAGGATAAGACATTCTGATGCACAGAGAGTGTTCTAATGATGAATTTTTGTTCTCCATTAGGGTACCAAGTATCAATGCTTGTTCTTTCGTCTTCCTCTCACTATGTCTCCTTTTACTCTCCTCAGACCATTCCGAGGCTCTTTTCTTTCCCTTCTGACCTAAGAATCTTTCAATATTTTAACACTTTATTTCTAAAAATCTCTCTCTGTTGCTTCTCCTCCTATAATGTTTCTTTCTGAATCTTCTTGCCTTAATAAATCCAGGTTGTTGTTGACTTCTTGTTCCAAAGATATTTGAAGATCTGTTTGGTTAACCTGCTGTCATCTAGTTTCTGTTTCTTTTATGTTCTGATATATAATTACTACTTGATTTCCAGAGTTCCAGCTTGTAATTCAGTACTACACATTCACTCAACGTATAGGTATTCCAGTTAGACTACTGTGTTGTATTCTTGTATTTTGAAGTTTTTAGATGAACACTTTCTATTGTAGACGAGTCTTTTCTCCCAGGACATTACAGTAACCCTACTCCATATCGAGGAAGACAAGTATTGCATCCTTTCCTCACTCCTTGTGTTTTCCAATGATAAATCTGACAGTGAAGACCAGGTCAATTGTGGATCACCCATTCCTGAAGCCATACTGTTGTTCTACCAGTGGCTCAATGAAATGTTTTTCAGATGGAGAATATGATAATCTGCACACCAGGTGAAAGCAGAGAGATCACAGGGTGTGCCCGCATAGCTCCTCCTCCTCCTTCTTCTTCTTCTTCTTCTTCAGCCAGAGGATATAAGCTTCGTGCAGCCTTTTCTGCATCCAGTTTAGTCTAGCTGGCCACGTGCCTCGCAGCGTTCTGCTTCTCACCCAGTCCCTTAAGCTGATGCCCATAGCTCTTTGACAGAAATCCAGAGCAAAACTGTGCAGCTGAAGATATCCTCACCATGCAGAATGTTTAGGACATTTAACTACTCCCTGGTCATAAAGAAAGCAGGACTAGAACAGACTGCGAGTCAGTGTTGGAAGGACAACTAATCATACGGAGCTTCATGGAGAAACAGGCCTTATGCAAATGTAGGTAACTGCAGACCATTGAACATCTGCATTTCCATACAGCTGTACTGATCATACCTTGTAAACACTGTCAGAAAAATATACATACGTTCTGACACGCATAAGGAAAGATTGCCGACTACATCCCATTCATTAGCTTATGATCGAGACCTTCAAAAACTCTGCATTCAGCCATGTTTGATTCTTACTAACACGTGGACACAGACGCTAGCTGCACTGCCAACTTCAAAAGTAGTTTAACGACTGCCTGTCCAATAATAACAAAAAATTCCTCGCTCAATCAATGTTTTCATGTCATGTGGCTGAAGAAGGTCTTATCGAACCGAAATGTGTACTAGTTTACAGATTTGTTGAAAGGTATTGAAAGGGTGGATCTTATTAAAATAATTTCTTTATAGAAATTATTTGCTGGCAGGACCTAGTGTTTACAGTGCACTATGTCTTCTGGTATGGGCTAGAGCAATTTTGTTACTTTCATTGATCTGTCTCTGTCTTATCCTTGACTTTGACAATGTGAAAGTGACTGAGGTATGAGCCAATGTTATTAATGCCATTCCTTATGCAGCCAGTCCCTGCTATGAATGGTGTGAAAATGTTGCTCATAGTGTCGGTTGGTGCATGCATTTCAGTGTGCTTGGCAGACTGATTGTAATAGCAACTTCTGGCTCGGTGAGGAAAGCAACGGGAAACTGCCTCACTCCTCATTGCCCTAGTACGCCTCTTCAGTGATGCCTAGGCCATCTATGACAGCTGATGGCAGAGCTGTTGAGGATCCAACCAGCCTTAGGGCTGAAGACTGAACATACATAGTACAATTTAGATGCAAGTGTCAATACGGAATGCAAATACGAAATTTATCACATGTAACAATCAAAAGATGGCAGACAATTTACAGAGATGAATATAACATGACAGACAAGTGGTTGGCACTCCAATATTATGTCAGGATTCTCCCGATGCATGGCCGGAGAGGGAAAGTCATAATGCAGGGGTGTTTCCAAGAGACGAGAGGCAAAGGTTAATTTTTTTTTGCAATTTGCTTTATGTTGCACGGACACAGATAGGGCTTATGGCGACGATGGGACAGGAAAGGGCTAGGAGTGGGAAGGAAGCGGCCGTGGCCTTAATTAAGGCACAGCCCAAACATTTGCCTGGTGTGAAAATGGGAAACCACGGAAAACCATCCTCAGGGCTGCCGACAGCGGGGTTCGAACCACTACCTCCCGGATACTGGACACACTTAAACGACAGCAGCTATCGAGCTCGGTAAATAATAGATTAGAACAGCATTCCAGAGCATAAGAATAATTGAAAAATAATGGAATAACAAGACCAAGAGTAAATAAATTAAGGAAACTAAGGATGATACAGTAAAACCTCGTTAGAACATTTCCGCATGGGACGACAAAAATTAACGTGTTAAGCGGGAAAACGTACAAATGAATATATGAATATAAACTATCCAACGTGGATATGGAAACACTAGAGACATTTTTTTCCGACATGAGAGCATTTTACATCATGTATCCGCGGGTACACTGAAAACTATATCTATCATTTCTAAAGATGAGTGGAAAGTATTAAAAGATGTGAAAGACATGAGAGAACAAATACGAAAACCTTTTCCGCTGGAGCTTATGAAATAACAAGTGCAATGAAAGGTGTGAACAACACCAAACAACAAATATGAAAACATGTGCACGGGGGCTAATAAAATATCCAAGTACGAAGGTAATCCCAAAAATAAGGTCTCCTATTTTTTTTATGAATACATAGACCTCTCTATTTCTAGACTGGTTCACATCATTTTACAGCTATTTTTCTACATAATTATCATTTCGGTGGAAGCATTTTTGTATGCCCAAGTCTTACCAGCTCGCCACCATGCTGTTCAGGAAGTTGTGAACTTCATCTTTCACCTCGTCGTCGGTGCCGAATCGCTTTCCAGCCAAATGTTCTTTCAACTTGGGGAACAAGCGACAGTCACTGGGCGCCAAGTCGGCACAAGAGCAGCGGTTTGCCAGGCGTTGTCATGGAGAATGTTTACGCCCTTGCTCAACATTCCTCTTCTCCGGTTCTGAATTGCCCGTCTGAGTTTTTTCAGGGTCTCATAGACCTGTCAGCGTTAATTGTGGTCCCAGAGGGCATAAGGTCTACCAACAATACCCCTTTCCAATCCCAAAACACAGTTGTCATGACTTTACTGGCAGACTGTGTTTGCTTGAATTTCCGTGGCTTTGGCGAAGAGGGATGCCGCCACTGGTGGTGGTGGTGATGATTATTGTTTTAAGAGGAAGTACAACTAGGCCACCATCCTCTATCTAACACTAATCAGAGCGACACTTCGAAAAATGAAGATATCGGCCAAAGGAAGACAAGGGCCACGAAGGGCGTGAAAATGAAAGACTCCCTAGCCCTTGCAAATCTAATAGCTTCTGGGTCCGAAAAGAACAAGAGTTGATCGAGAAAGGTCGGATAGGATAGATGAAAGTGAGGAGCCTGGCACAAGTAAGTGGAAGCATTGCCAGGTCTTAGCTCAGGGCCCCATGGTCGCCAACCCATGCTCCAAAGTTCAGAGCCCCTGAGGCCCCTTTTAGTCACCTCTTACGACAGGTAGGAGATACCGTGGGTGTTATTCCACCGCCCCCACCCACAGGGGGTGAATGCCGCCACTGGCATGATTGTTGCTTGGTCTCAGGTGTAAAGTGGAACGCCCAGGTTTTGTCGCCCATGACAAGTGAGTCCAAAAAGTTATCCTGTTCGGCTGCAAAGCGTTGAAGAAGTGCGCGGGAAGAATCAACTCACTGCCGCATGTGGTCTTCAGTCAGCACGCGTGGCACCCATCTGGTGCACACCTTCCGGTATTTCAACTTACCGTTAAAATTCTGTGAAAGGCGGTTCGAGAAACCTCAGGAACCAAAGTGCAGAGATCATCCAGGGTGATCCGCCGATCTTCACACGTGATTTGCTCAACTGTCTCGACGAAAATTGACGGACTCCCGCTCCTTTGTTTGTCGTGAATTTCAGTCCGACCGGCTGCAAACTCTCTACACCACTTACGAACATTTTTGAGATCTATGCACGACTTACCATACACTTCCGTCAATTGACGATGGATTTCAATCGGTTCAGTTGCCTTTCACGTTCAAAAAATGAATAACTGCGCGCACTTCGCACTTGGCGGTTACATCCAACGGGAGCTCCACTCTCAACGGCTGCCAAGCCAAGACCGAGTGCCTCAGCGCAATGTGTGCATGTTTATATGCGAGCACGGGAAACACTCTTCACAATATTGTGACCAACAGCCACATGAACAGTTCTGTATTTATAAAAAATAGGAGACCTTATTTTTGGGATTACCCACGTATTATAGTAGATCACACTCTTTCTAAAACAAATGTTAGTAGAAGCCTTTTATTTCAGAGCAGTGGGTTATTTTATTTTGCTTTACGTAGCACCGACACAGATAGGTCTTATGGCGACGATGGGACGAGAAGGAAGCGGGACGGTACAATCCCAGCATTTGCCTGGTGTGAAAATGGGAAAACATGGAAAACCATCTTCAGGGCTGCCGACAGTGGGCTTCGATTACCGGATACTGGCCGCACTTAAGCGACTGCAGCTATCGAGCTCAGTGGGTTATTAAACATTATTTTCTAGTCACACTCTCAGACAATGAATTGGAGGTTACACTCGACCATGTGCGACCGGTAGGAATCAAGGGGAATGGCTTTGACCGCCATTCTGAAAAACTTCAACCAAGTCGAATGATCGAATTGAAACTCAAAGGTTTGCAGCCTCTGAGTGCTTAAAGATGCGGTAGCCAGTCCACTTTCTGAAAGATTTTAATTTTGTTTTCATTAGTAAGGAATTTCACAACTTTTTCTGTATCCATAACTAGACTATCACAAGACAAATATGCACCACACTAATCTAGATATAGGCTACCGTATCACGTGACAAAACTTCACTGTACCACTCAACCCAAAATAAATTTCTAACTTCTGAATGAATGCGAAATACAAGCACCAATGGACTCACTGTGTTATTCAGCAATTTCGCTGCTAACCGGTAAGCAAAACTGAACACTCCTGAGGCCAACGGCTTGCTCTCCAAATTTGCAACATATCCTGTGAAGTTCAGGAATTTAAGGCCCTTTTCTGTAATTCCGCAACTGTGGCAACGGATCTAAACCGAGTTGTAAATCATATTTCTTTCACAAGGGATGTCGAATAACATTTTCAAGGCTAGGGAAAATGTGATCTTACTAAGCGGTATTAGAGAAATTTCACGAGGCGATAAGTGAGGTATTTTTATATAGATTTAATATGATGAGAATCTGGACTTCAAATTTACGACTGCTAAGCGGGAAAACATGTTAATGCAGAACGGAGAAACAAGGTTTCATTGCATTAAAGAACTCCAAATAACAATAGATGATCTTAAGAACAAAACAGAAAAAAATATACTTCAAGGCACATGCCAGGCAACAGACCAACATCAACAAAAGGTCTAATGGAAAGGTGTTTTCAATTGAAGAAATAAATGAAGAAATATTGGACTGAGAGAAAAGCAGAATATCCTCTGCATAACTGACTAAAATAAATAAATAAATAAATAAATAAATAAATAAATAAATAAATAAATAAATAAATAAATAAATAAATAAATAAATAAATAAATAAATAAATAAATAAATAAATAAATAAATAAATAAATAAATAAATAAATAAATAAATAAATAAATAAATAAATAAATAAATAAATAAATAAATAAATAAATAAATAAATAAATAAATAAATAAATAAATAAATAAATAAATAAATAAATAAATAAATAAATAAATAAATAAATAAATAAATAAATAAATAAATAAATAAATAAATAAATAAATAAATAAATAAATAAATAAATAAATAAATAAATAAATAAATAAATAAATAAATAAATAAATAAATAAATAAATAAATAAATAAATAAATAAATAAATAAATAAATAAATAAATAAATAAATAAATAAATAAATAAATAAATAAATAAATAAATAAATAAATAAATAAATAAATAAATAAATAAATAAATAAATAAATAAATAAATAAATAAATAAATAAATAAATAAATAAATAAATAAATAAATAAATAAATAAATAAATAAATAAATAAATAAATAAATAAATAAATAAATAAATAAATAAATAAATAAATAAATAAATAAATAAATAAATAAATAAATAAATAAATAAATAAATAAATAAATAAATAAATAAATAAATAAATAAATAAATAAATAAATAAATAAATAAATAAATAAATAAATAAATAAATAAATAAATAAATAAATAAATAAATAAATAAATAAATAAATAAATAAATAAATAAATAAATAAATAAATAAATAAATAAATAAATAAATAAATAAATAAATAAATAAATTAGCAGTGTGGTATGACCTCAGCATCATATGGAGGCATTTTAATATCGGCTGCCTGCTCTATTTTACCCTAGGCCTACCAGATCACAGAGTCAACTGAATCTTTCTTGGGTGTCTATGACAGAGTTTTCATTAATTTTGTCCGATAAACACCAAATGAAAGCCTCTGTGGCTCAAGTGGCAGCAAGCCGGCCTCTCACCACTGGGTCCTGTGGTTCAAATCCCAGTCACTCCTTGTGAGTTTTGTGCTGGACAAAGCGGAGGCAGGACAGGTTTTTCCCCGGGTACTCTGGTTTTCCCTATCATCTTTCACTCCACCAACTCTCTCCAGTATCATTTCATTTCATATGTCAGTTGTTCATCTTTGCCGCAGAGGAGTGCAACAGGCTTTGGCAGCTGGCACAATTCCTACCCTCGCTGCCAGATGGGGGCTTCATTCATTCCACTCCTGACCCAGTCAAATGACTGGAAACAGGCTTTGGATTAAAAAAATATACAAACACCAAATGTGTCACCACAGATCTTTTATATGCCATGGATGGAAGAGGCTCACACAGCTGGAGATGCTCTTGCAGCACTTCTTTGAGACGAGATGGAGATGAGAATGCCATCAGTGCTCACTTATGAGGGTGAAAGATCATAATGGATGGTGCACAACAGATGCATATGGACGGGGTCAGAACATTCAGGAATCGGTCACAGGCTGCGACAACTGAGGTGAAATATAAGTTGAATCAATATGATTTTGACTGATATTAGACCCGACATCTTTCGGGTTTTTCTGCGTGAAATCGTCCATTATTAGATGCTTCACTATGCATTTTTTCTTTTAAATTTGCTTTACATTACACCGACACAGATAGGTCTGATAGCGACGATGGGATAGGAAAGGGCTAGGAGTGGGAAGAAAGCGGCCGTGGCCTTAAGTAAGGTACAACCTCGAGTGAAATTGGGAAACCACCTTCAGGACTGCTGACAGTGGGGTTTGAACCCACGATCTCCCGAATATGCGCCCCTCACTCGGTCTCACTATGCACTATTATAGTCTGAGAAGATATGTAACATGATAGTGCAGAGCGAGCCATCTCATGATGGACAGAGAAATAGTCAACTGATTTCAAACTTAGGGCATCGTTAGTTTCTCTTCTGAGAGCGGAGCACAGCCTTCGCAAAGTGTAAGGACTCCCCTTTATTTGCCTCCTTCACAAGGCAAACGCCCAAAAGATATAAAGTCTAGGTGTTAATGACCTGTACTTGGTTACCTTAAGCTCCCAGTGGTTGAACTTCCATCCAGGAGAGTAATTGTCTCTGTAATCTCCCCAGACCTTGAGCCCAGCCGCCTTCAACTGCCCCTCCAGCTCCTGGCAGTAGGACAACAGCTGCAGTCGTTCCTCCTCCTTCAGACTGGATGTCACACCGCACGGGATGATCACCACCTACAACAAAATGTTATGTCATTCAATCTGTAAGCTCAAATAAGCACCTTCAATGTTCTTGATGTACATCTAGCTTGCTAGGTATGGTGGTACTGCACCACATCCTCTCCATGAAGTAAATAAAACCTCTTTAACCCTAAAACCTTGACATGTCGCCTCTGTGACTGTCGCAAAATTTCAAATGTATAAATCAAACCCATTCCTGCTACTTTATAACTGCGAGCATGCGCCTACAGTACTTTTGAGCGATGAGTCAGTTATGCAGTGTTTGTAACGGCGTCCAGTGATATCGGACAGGTATAAAAACATTGTCTAAATCGGATGTCACTTCTCCTGTATCATACAGATACCAGCAGTCTCACAGTTTTACACATAATGGACGCCACATGAGGGCCATTACAAAACATCCCTGAATGCGTATTATTCCACTAATTGAATTTGCTGTTCCTTTTTTCTTATTTACAGAATTTCACTGATAACTTTACAGCAGTGCTTCAGTTCAAATCATCATCACCACCATTCAACAATAACCGGCCCTGCTAGACCCAACTGTATTTGTCTGTTTTTCAAGATGTTTGTGATCTGATATGTACTTATAACACTGTGTATCTGTTTATTTGTGGTCTGTCTCCCTATAGTTTCTTTCTGTTACTTAGAAAAGTAGTTTTAACATTACAAGTGAAGTTTTTACACAAAGCCATGTGCATCATCAGTGCTAAAGAACAATATAATATCCTAGGTGCCAGCAGGAGCCCATGTGTGTCATTTCATTGATGGATGGATGAGTTAATAATACAGGATATTTACATTGCATTGTAACAAATATTACATTGCTATTTAATAATTGTTCACACCAAGAATATCCTTCAGTAACTGGGGTGTTTCTGATGCAGTAGTGAATATCACTGTAGTTGTTCAAATCACATGTATAAAGCAAGGCTCTAAGTAAACAGCAACAATAATAAATGAAGTCCATTGTTTCCCCCTTTTTGTGACAGAAGTTACATCTCCTCCTCACTGAACAGCCTTTTGCGTTTAGTTTTTGTGTTGGAATTTGAAGGACCAGGGTTGAATAGACAACATCACAGCTCACCTGAATGGAAGCCACTCTCGGAGGCAGCACCAGGCCCTGGTTATCGGCATGCACCATGATCATCACACCTAAAAGCAAGCACAGAGTTGATAATAGTACAAGAAACTGGAGACCTAAATTACATTGCACTTTAGAACATATCCACAAGGTTTAAACATGTTGCCAAGTATCCAGGCACTGTACTGGCCTCAATATAAGACTTTTTTTTAAAACATTAAAATGTACTAATAAAAAACATAAGTTGTCTTATACCTGCAGCCTAACATTTAAAGACTAATGTTTGTGAAGGTCTATTTGTATCATTTGCCAACTGTACTGGCTTATATGTTAAGTATTACCATGTGCATCGCAGCTGAGAGATAAATTATTTATGAGGCTCACCTTTTCCTTTGATTTCTTTTCTATATAATTTATTCATTTCTAATTCTGGCTATCATTAACAGATTTACTTCTATGCCTGTGGTCCTAAGTCAACTTAAAGACATCATATTGTGACAAGAAGATCATAACCTCAATTTTTGTTATTTTATTTATTTTAATGTTTATAATTATTCCTACAACATTGTCTTTGTCTGGTTTACATATGTTTTAGTTATCACATGATTTGTTTAGTTTTTATTTGGCTGAAGATGGCCAATGAGTGGCTGCAACTAGTTCCAAGACTTATGTAATATGACTTAATTGATATATTTATTGTATTGTCAATTTATCCTTATAATTGCCCTTCAATACACAACAAATATGAAATTTATAGCTTATAATTGTAACGTATGATGCACGTGGAAGGAAGAAGAAAAGTTTACGGATGCCAGCACATAAAGAGAAGCACTCAGAGGATCAAAGACATGAAAATTTATCAAAACTGATAGGCTTGATACTCCATATGAGTTGGAGAAACGAAAGCAGGGTTACTGAAGGCATTAGAGATATCACATAAGTTAAAGGTTCTGGTAACTGAATTTAAAGCAACCCTGGGTTGCTGTAAACAAATGAAGTGGCATTCGGGACTGTGTTTAAGATGTCCCACTAGTACTGTGCAATGCCCACTGGCAGGTATTTGATCACCTATGAGTACTACACAATAAAATGGTGAAAAGCCCACAATATTTTATATTAAGATAAAACTTTTGTTCGAGTTACTTTTGGGTTCATTAAATTATTTTAGTAATAATTTTGTGTGTCTATTTCTAGCTAGGTGCAGCCCTTTTAAAGCAGACCCTCCGATGAAGGTGGGCGGTATCTGCCATGTGTAGGTAACTGCGTGTTATTGTGGTGGAGCATAGTGTTGTGAGTGGTGTGGGAGTTGCGGGGATGTTGGGGCCAGCACAAACACCCAGTCCCCAAGCCAAGGGAATTAACCATTTAAGGTTAAAATCTCCGACCCGGCCGGGAATCGAACCTGGAACCCCTGTGACCAAAGGCCAGAACACTAACCATTTAGCCATGGAGTCGGACAATTATCTTTGTTATACAAGATCTTGATTATGTTGTAATTAGGTAGATTTATTATTCAATTCTTCTTGAAAATACCTTTCAAAAATTCAAGATTGTCTTATATTCAGACCAATAAGAAGTCTATCTACTGCAAGAAAACAGGCCAGATCCCACAGGAAAAAGAAATGCACTCTCTCTGTCTCAATACAAGCTGTCATGCCTTTCAGCGGTCAGTCTGCATACCTCTGTGAATATACTGAGCCTCTTCTCTATTTCCAACTGGTGCTGAGGCCTCATGTAGTTCCACAAGTCTAACCTCTACTTCTGTTACCCTCTGTGGTTGAGTCCACTATTCTCCTCAAATCTGGTTGAAGCAGATAGCTTCACCAATCGAGATAATTCCCGACATAGAATTTAGGTCCTCATTCAGAGTACCCTTCTGCCGATGTTTCCACCTTTTTGTACCAGCGATCATGTTTGCTACTTTCATGTCTTGTTATTTCCAATTTACGAATAAGATACGCTGAGCCTCCACTCCCGTAATGGTTTGAAAACAGATCACTATAAAGAATTCACTCTTTTCTAAGAGTTGTGAGCTCACTGTATTAGCTTTGCAGCACCTTCTTCCATCTAGGAAGAATACACATCTAACCCTTTCAATTTTGTATTCCCAACCTGATACGCAATCTATCGATCACTACTTATCTGCATTTAGGGCCATCGCCCAGATTGCACGTTTCCTATGTGTTGATCAACTAGACTTTTCTTAAATAATTTCCATGAAATCTAAAATTAATCAAACATCTCCCTTGGTAAATTATTCCAATCCCTACCTCCTCTTCCTATAAACGAATATTTAACCCAATTTGTCCTCTTGAATTCCAACTTTATCTTCATATTGTGATCTTTCCTACTTTTAAAAGCACCACTCAAACTTATTCCCCTACTAACGCCATTGCGCGCAGTCTTTCCACTGACAGCTTTGAACATACCATTTTGTCACTGGTGTAGAATATATTGGAAGTGGAAAGTGTTTATTGAAGATTTTATTTGTAAACCTTGTTAAGTAGTACTTACTGTATGATCTAAAGTGGGGTGATAAAACATTATTTGTATTCCATGTAACTACCTAACCTGTACAGTGTGAATAGTTTGGTAACACATGGTATTTGTAACAACTAGATTTCATATTTACTGGAACTATCCAGAAAGTTGTAACTTGTATTTCTGAACAGGGTGTATTGGCCTTTGTTAGTTATGTATTCTAGAAAGTATGTTCTGCCTTTTCTGGAAATGGAAGATTCGCAATCGTGCGTATTCGAGAAAATTATTTATACTTCGCGACTGAAGTAGGAGTTGTGATTGGTGAATCTGGGTGGCGATAGGCGGGATCCTGCGTTCTGATTAGCTACTCCTAGGCCAGGGTTTCCTTTTTAAAGAGAGGGAGGCAGCATTTCGTGGTCTGTCTGTCTATCCTCTACCACTTGACTGTCCGAAGTTTTGACGTCGTCAGCGACACCTCGCTACCGGGATCGGCCATTTGGGGTAAGCACTCTCTATTTCTGTTCCACCTTAAATTTCACTTAATGTTCACTTACTTTTTCACATGGGAGTTTGCTCTAACCTCACCCAGACTCGCTGCTCGATTATTTCGGATGCCGTAACTTTTCAGCTGGGCTTGCCTGTTTGTTTCCGAGGCATTCCCCTTTCCTTGCTTCACTAAACATGTAAATTGTAGTTTTATGTATTTACCTTGGGGTTTTGCCTCTAGTAGTTTTGTGTCACTTGACGTGTTCAATTGTGTTCAATTATGTTGTTCAGATATTTTGAAAGGTGCGTTTAACTTCACTCTAAATTGTATTGTACGACTTGGGTTGTAATTAGATGTATGGTATTTGCTTGACTCCTTGAACTTATAGGAAGCTATTGTCAAGGAACGTCCACTTTGTGTGTCCCAAGGAACAAGTAAATTGTAGTTCACAAGTTCGGTACGACTGAAATTGTTCGGAATTCGTTTGTCAAGTCCCTTGTAAATAATACATTTTGAAAATCAAGGATCAGGGTTGATTTTCCGGAATCTGCAACCTAAGCCATCTCCATGCCCTTGGTAGGTTCCCAGCTCCTTTCACGTTCCTGGGTTTTTATCGTCAAGTTGCCCCTACGGATATTTACCAGTGTTGTTATCGGCAGACTTTCGCGTAGTTCATCAGCTGTTTTCTTGTGTGTGTAGTGTCTTAGGTACCGTGTAATTGCACTTACTTTCCTCCCTTTACTGTGTTTGTTGTAGCCGCTGAAGTAACGGATACACATTTAATCAAGAGTTCGTCTTCTTTCTCTCACGTCTTCCCAGCCCAACTTTGCAAGATTTTTGTAATGCTACTCTTTTGTCGGAAATCACCCATAACAAATCCAGCTGCTTTTCTTTGGATTATTTCCAGTCTCTTATCAAGTAATCGTGGTGAGGGTCCCATACAATGGAACCATGCTGTGGTGGTATAATTTAAAGGGGATTAGTATAACTACTGCCATCTATGACTGTATGTGTGGAATTTAAAATGTAGTGTTTAACAATGCACCATGAATTGCTAGACAGCAACTGGCTGTAATTTGTTAATTGTGGTACATCCAATATCTTGACTGCACGACGTGGAGCAATTTCTATGGTTTTTATTCCTTGACTCTGCTGTGCGTTTGTCAACTGTCGATGCGCGTTGACTTGTGGACCTACTCTGTGAACTGGGAGTCAGCAGCTGGTCATCTCCAAGATGGCTGTATTTGAAGCGACATTGTCTAGCCATTATGGCTAATGGAAATGATTACCGTCCACCCTAGTTAAGGGACTGAAGTGGCTGTGGAACCTCTTACTTATTAGAACCCCCTGTGATAAGTTATTTGGTTGTTTTACTCTTAAAGTGGCTGATTAGTACAGTGTAATATAAATTCTTTCTGTGAACGAACAACGTGTGGTAAAACTATTTTATAAAATGTGCCGGAAAGGGTTAATTATGAACCTCTTCGTCGGTAAGTTTTGTAAACTTCATACTTTGCTTGAGGTAGCTCGTCTACCATGACTGTTGGCACAAGGAGTTCCCTCAAATTAAAACACGTCAATACCTCAAATTTTGTATTTATCGTTCGAAATAATATTTGAAGCAGTTTAAAAGTGTTCCCCTCCAAATTTCAAGGTGATATTCGGTACGTACTTTGACGGCCTGAAAACAAAAACCAACCTGTGGTCTCTGTAATTGTTGTTCTCTAGTATTATCTTGAAGGACTGATCCGAGTACAGCTAAGGCCTAATAGCATATTATTATCATTGTTAAAATTTAAATTTGTCGTTCTCAGATGTGTTCTACTTAACTTAATTTTCTTGGTTTATTATTATTGTTATGTTTTCTTGGTAGCTAACTCGTATAGAATATTGAAGGTGCTACTGTGCTTTTGGAACTTTATTTGCTTTATCGTTATAGTTTTATTGTTTCTTGTTGTTGTTGTTGTTGCACCATCTCACAACGGTTATGTCGTTGTGTAAAGATGACGGGTATTGATAGGATATGATTTGATATGCATTGCGTCACTGTTGCGCGTTCATTGTGGATCAGACGCTTGTGTGGTGTAGTGATGATGACTGTGGTTTATTGTATGTGATCGCTACGATATTTCTTCGGTTTAATGTGCAAGGTGATTTTGGGTGTGAATATGTCGTGTTTTCACATGTCACCGACTTGTAAATTTTCTCGTTTCCTACTACGCCTCTGCCATTTGTGGTATTTTGAATTTGTTGGATGAGATGTTTCTCCTTCCCTTCTGGTTTATTTTCCTTAGTTTATTTCTTGTGTGACCTTTAAATGGTGATGTTATTTTTTAATGCACTTCAATACTGTAGTAGAAAACTTTGTCTACAAAATTTGTCTTTTAAAAAGAAAATCATATTTACTGAGAGCTCTCAAACTAGTATAGTCATGTGACCATCAATATAAAGGTTTTCTTTTTACAAAAAAACCACTGCAGTTCGTGTACAAAATATTTAAAAAAATATTAAATTGTTTGTGATTTATAGAAAGGTTTGAGTGAATGAATTGATTTTTTCTTATTCTTTCTTTAATTTATTTAGTTAAATTTCATTGTTTTTTAAATTTTATGAATTATTTATGGGCGATACTCTCCTTTTTTTAAATATTCTTATTTAGTAAATTTTTTATGTTGTTAAAACTATTTAGTGTTTCATGGTATTTCACATGAATTGCTCTATCCTACTCCCCTGGATCCACCCTCTGTTGCGGTTCTTTCTAAACTTTGATTCTGCCCAGATTCCATCGCTTCCCAGTCCTGCGTCTTGTGTTTTGATTGAAGCCTAACCTACAGTAAGTAGTTGGCATGATTTTGTGCTGTGATGGCCTCTTATCTGTCTTGTGGTAGTACTGGCAATCGAAACTGAGCGTTTGTGGTGTCCGTGGTTTTGTCGTCCTTGCGTTCGATTATCTGTACGCCACAATACTCCAACTGGGTTCTATAAGCCCTCTCCTTTACATGCTCTTAGGTTTCTTCACAGAGGAAATTTGAAAAATTACCTCAGGCTTCATAGAGCTGAAACCACTGTTTAAAAGCTAGCAGCCAAAGAGTGAGACAATTGTACCTCACCAGTACACTAGAACCTTGATGACTCAAAATCCTGCCTAATTCAAAGAGCGCTCGCTCCCGGAAACACGAGGTTCGGTTTTGCATGTTGTTTAAAAGGTTTAATTCGAATTATGGATAATTCGTAATTCAATGAACAACATCGGTCCCATTATCAAAATTCAGACTTTTAATTAAAAACTGCCTTTACATTAAAAAAGGGACAGTATTTTACAGAGTAATTTAAATTCAAAATTTATCCGCGTCACGATAGAACGAGTCTTTCGGAACGTGTAGGGGTAGCTTTCTGCACTTTCATTCACTTCAGTGTGTCCGCAGTGTGCTTAATATTTGCTAAGTTTGAGTGAAATCATAATTCTTTTGTATTCAGCATTTTAATGAGCACCACAATATCACGGAGCAAGCAGTGTGTGGAGAAGCAAAATCCGCGAACACCGGTGATGCCGACAGTTAGTGTAAAAGCGTGGCTCCAATTTGTATGCACCAAACAATATTGTCAATGCCGATCAACTGCATTTTTTTAAATGACGATCCCAAATGGACTTATGGTTTTAAAAGGGTGAAATGCCAGGCAGGAAATCGTACAAGGGTGGGGGTCATAGTGCTGTGTTGCAATGCGAGACACTTCCTCCCCTCGTCATAGGAAAGTTCGATAAGCCACAATAAAGGGCGTCGGGCACTTTCCGTGCAAGTACAAGGAATCTACAAAATGCAAAAAGTACAATAATCCAAAAAATAAAGCATTTGCTCAAGGGAGCCAGCATAATTTGTCCTCTTCTTTGAGTCATGTGTTTTTTTCTTTCGTTGATTGAGGTTATGTGATTTATCCAAGTGCATTATTTGAATAATGTAAATGCACCTTGTTGGATACATTATGGAAATATTTTCTTCACGGCATTTGAAAGGTTAAAACTGTGAATCAAGGTTAACTGCATGAAATAATGGGTCTCAAAATATTTTGTGACACGCCAAGGGTTGCCATTTCTGAATTACGAGTTGGCGGTTAATTAAAAATCACGTAATTCGAAGTTCGAATTTTCCGTCCCAATGACTTTGAATTAATGAGATTTTACTGTAGTCTTCTACATCCTGGATGGAAAATGTTACTGATTTCAAATAAAACATTACGAATTTAAACAGATTACTCCCAGGGCCAAGCCCATACTGTTTACTTGTACCCAGAAACCAGCCAATCTGAACGATATTCAAAACATTCCTCCTCTATGCCTACCCAATGGATTTTTGTTCAATCAAGGGATACTGATTTAAGCAGAACTGTCCTCTTCATTTTAAAATCGAAGACAACACAATTATGTGGACTTCTATATTTTAATATTTTTTTAAATACTCACTGATGATGGAACTAAGTTCTGAATTAATATATCTTAATGTGCGCTGATATAGACTGTTGTTAATTTTAAGAGGTGCCATCAGGATTGTTTACAATGGCTTACTACAGAAACAGGAAGCAATCTTCAATACAACAGTGTTAACATACCGATAGTTCTTGTTGTAATTCCCCAGGAATTCTGGAACACAAACTTCTTTTCTGCCGTCTCAGGATCTTCATAGACAAGCTCAAACATTCTTGAGAAATTTGTTCCTAGATGGTGGGAAGTGGCTCCCTGCAAAGAGAATACACACACTTCTCTACATTTAGTGCATATCTACAAATGTGAACCTACGTTCCTTCAATTTTCTTGTATTTATCTGGCGTTCTCCTGTTTCTATACTTCTTACATCAACAAAGATTTTCCACCAAAGAAGAAGAATGATGAGGCTGGGAAGTAGTAAATAAAAGATGGATGTAGAAGAACTAGGATTGATCTGAAAATGTGAACATGTTATTCTATTTGAATTAAGTTGAGTCTTTTTTTCAGACAGTTTATAAATTTATTTATTCAAAATTAGTTTCAGCATACTGAAGAACATAACAGTTATAAAAAATATCATATTTACGCGAATAATCCACGCGTATTTTAAAAAATTATATCAGGCACGAAATTGGGGTACGGGTTTTATTTGCATCAAGGTTGGCTTTGTGTAACCACAGACAGAAGAAAACTGTCCCATATGTCATTTTTAAATCGAAAACAATTAAGACTTTCAATTCAAAACTTCCTTTATTGTCTTTAAAGTAGTATTTTACAGAGTAATTTAAATTCGAATTTTCTCGGCGTCACGATAGAACACGTCTTCCGGAACGTGCAGGGGTAGCTTTCTGCACATTCACTTGCTTCAGTGTGTAAAATCGTAATTCGTTTGTATTCAGCGTTTTAAGGCAGTATACGGAGAAGCAGAATCCGTGAATACTGGCGGTGCCGACAGTTGGCAAAAAAGCGTGGCTCTTAATTATAATCAGTTCGTATGCACCGAACAATATTGTCAGTGCCAATGAAACTGCATTTTTTAATGCCGAGATCAACAGACTTATGGTTTTAAAGGAGATGGGGTACTGTACTGTGTTTCAATGCAGACAGAAGTGAAAGACTTCTCCACTCATCATAGGAAGGTTCAATAAGCCACGATGTTTCCGTGCAAGAACAAGGCATCTAAAAATGCAAACATTACAGTAATCCAAGAAATAAGGCACTTGCACAGGGGAACCAGCATAATTTTCGCTCTTCTTTGAATATTCCTTTTTTTCTTTCTTTAGGGTGGGTTTATGTTTGCCAGCCATTTATCCAAGTGCTTTATTTGAACAATGTTAATTCACCTTGTTGGATACAGTTTGGAAATAGTCTTCTTCCACGGCATTTGAAAGGTTTAAAATGCGAATCAATGCGATTGCAAGCATTAATGGGCACGTGATGCAGTAATGTTTGGCATTTCTGAATTACGAGAGAAATGCCATGGCGGGAAAACATACAAGAATACAGTCGCAGTCCTGTGTTGCAAAGCGGACGGAAGCAAGACACTTCCTACTTTCTTCCCTCGTCATAGGAATGTTCGATAAGCCACGATGTTTTAAGGGTATCGAGTACTCTCCGTGCAAGTACAAGGCATCTAAAATTCATACGGTACAGTAATCCAAGAAATAAGGCACTTGCACAGGGGAACCAGCATAGATTTCTCGTCTTCAAATTTTTTCTTTCCTTGCGTGAGGTTATGTTTGCTAGCGAGTTATCTAATTGCATTATTTGAATACTGTAAATGCGCCTTGTTGGATACATTACGGAAATAGTTTCTACCAACGCATTTGCAAGGTTTAAACTGTGAATCAATGTTAATTACTTGCAGTAATGGGTCTGAGAATATTTTGTGACGAGGCAAGGAATGGCGTTTCTGAATTAGTTGGCGGTTAATTCGAAATCATGTAATTCAAACTCACATTTTTGCGTCCCCACGACTTTGAATTAGGGAGGTTTTATTGTGTCACAAAACTAACAAACGAGTTTGCAGGTGTGTGTGTGTTTCAAGTGTTTACATTGCACAAAAATAATTATTCACCACGGGTCGTATTACTATCCGAGTAAAAAGAGACCGCATATGTGAAGTGTTTTAGACGTGGAGTGTGGCGAATTTGTAAGTAATTTAGGAAAAGATTCTAGTGACGCACGAGACAAAGAATCTTGCGATCTACAGTGAATCAAGCCTAATGCAAGTTCAGATTAATGAAATATCTGTCCCATAAGGCGGCCTACTTGCTAATTTTCATGGAAAATATATTTTATAGCAGTGATATTGCATTTTTATCATCTCAAATATATTCAAGGAAAGTATATTAATATTTGAGTAAATACCACATGGAACTCGGAGTGATATGAAATGTTTGTTTATGCTCACGTTACTCTTTCGATAGAAGGAATTTTAGTTCAATTCACTTTTCTTTTTTTCCAAAATGGTCCTACCTAAAATTAGGGTGCGGGGATTATTCGCGTAAATATGGTAATTAAAAACCCTTTTAGGAATAACTGCATTAAAAAAGTAATTTTCTGTTTTAGATTTATACAGAGTGTATCACAACAGGGATGCTCTTCGTGTTATGTTAACAATCGGATTGACAGAGAAAATGAGGTCATTTTGTTACTTCCAGGAGTGCGATTCAAACTGCTACGCCAGCTGTGCGTCAGGGGAGGGAAGGGGAATGCCCCAGTAGGCAGTTTGTTCTGCACATGAACTCCCGTAGAAAGAGAAAATGAACTTGTACCAAGAATGCAGGTCACACCACACATCTTCAACATAGTCCAAATGCACTGAAGTAGGAAGGGGAGGTGGGGCCGGATATTGTACATCTACTGTTATTAAACTATTATATACAAAATTCCTTTCAAAAAGAAGACTTTTTTATTAAAAAAATACAGGAACTGCATTGACCAAGGTGGATTTTTTTTAAAATTCTCCTTTTTCACAGGAACTCTGTATATTATATGTCTTCAATACGGACCATTGTGAACATGAACATGATCCCACAATACGCTTCGAGTCGCACGTTGGCCAGGCCGAAGAGGTGGACACCGAAAAGAAGTCAATTTACCAGCCAACTGTAAACTACTATAAAGATAAATATCACCTAGACAATATTTCCGTCCATGGACTCATGATCAGAGCTCGAGGCACAATCCCTAAATTTCTTGTACAGCTATGGGATTCTCTCGGTCTCAGCCGGACACGACTTCACGACATCGCTATCGCCGCAATACGAGGTTCAGTGACCATACTCCGCAATCATCTATATAACATCTGAAGAACCGTATTGCAAATCTATTCCTGAGCCTTTTGGTGAATCTTCTACCTGGCACACTAGCAAAGTCAACAGTAACTTAGAAGACAAAATACTGTGTAGTCGACATACTTTGTCCTTGTGGCAGCCTCCGCATGGGGGAAGTTGTAATAATAATAATAATAATAATAATAATAATAATAATAATAATAATAATAATAATTAAAAAAACCATCAGGCATATTGTTTCCTTCGTTCAATTTACAATGTTGCGAGTGAAGGGGCAGCAGGATGTTACTGTGGCCAACAGACGGAAGGAGAACCGATCTGGTGCATTCCTTGACTGACAAGTGTTGTTGGATACTGCCTGTAAGAGACAAGTACAAACAATCCTGTGCAAGTCGAACGAGGAAACTTGTGCATCACACAGCCCACATCCCCTCCCTACCTCCTCTTTGCTGTACTCTTGCATTGGAAATATGGAGAGTTCGTCAATTTGAATAGTGTGCCCATGGCATTGGGTAATGTGGTCCTTAAATTAATCAGAGCAGCAGCAGTAGTAGTAGATAACTTGTTGACATATTTTCTTGTGGAGTTTGACTTCTTGTTCTGGGTTCCTACTATCCATGAATCAGGGATAGAATGTTGGCCTCTAGATCCCAACATCCATGGTTCAAACCTTGCAGAGGCAGTACAACTATTGAAGGGGCAGAAAACTGCCAATTTGGCACTCAGCATGTAAAAGATCTATAGTGAAGCATTAGTGTCTCACTAACAGAATTAATAAAAACTTTGCTCTAGATCAGCCAAGGAGTTCTCGAATCTTCTCTCTTCCAACAAGACACAAAGAAATTCCACCCAAGAAACTGATTTGTGAATCAGTATATCCAGTGTCTGACTATCGACACCTAAGGCCTAAATCCACACGAAGTAATTCTATATCAATGTCAATACATGTAATAAAGTAAAACCTCGTTAAAACATCTCTGTAGGAGACAAGAAAAGGCAATGTGTTAAGTGAGAAAACGTAGTACTGAATAACAAAAACTATCGAACAGGTATATGATACTCTGTACTTTTTTCAACATGCGTACATGTTACTGCATGTGTATAATGGCTGTATCTACCATTTCTGAAGATGAGAGGAGACTACTACTGTCTCCCAAAGTAACTACACTACTAGGTAGGCTACACTGGCGGTTGAAGCTCCCATTATGTTGACGAGTTCATTGACAAAAAATCAAAAACAAGCCTGTTACTACACTAAGGGTGGGGTGTGCACCATCTTGGAGTAAATTACTACAGAAGTAGCGTTTACTAAAGAAGTCCATACTACAGAAGTTAATTCCTATGGCAGTTATTTACTCCAGAAGTAACGCCGGAGAGTTGAAGTACAATTTACTCTTTTAGTTACTACTATCGAAGTAGCGTTCGTTACTCGCGGAGTAGTGTTGTGTTTGTGTATCTTCTTTAAAGAAATCTAAATGGATAAGGTAATGTGCGATAGGAAACGGGGAAAAACGTAAGCGAAAAAGATAAATGCTTGTTAATAGAGATAATGATGATCTATGCAAAGGATATAGGGTGTAAGAAACACAACATAAAGATGCTGGATAAGAAAAGAAATTCATGGAAAGTCGTGACAGAAGAATTCAATGCTTCGAGTGACGGAAAACGCAGTGAAGAACAAGATTCTGTAGAAGGACTTAAAAGCGAAGGTGGTTTCTTCATACAGATCGCCTACATCCACAGCAAAATTTTCCCATTTTCACACCAGGCAAATGCTGGGTCTGTAGGCCCTAGCTTAAGGCCGCTTCACAATCCCTAGGCCTTTCCTGCCCTATCATTGCCATAAGACCCATCTGTGCCGGTGCGACGTTAAGCAAATTGAAAAAAAAAAAAAAAAAAAAAAGATAAATACCTCTTCCGATTTCTGAAAAGTTCACCGTTGTCACCGAGATGGCAAAAACTGGGGGAGTCAATTGCATCCACGATGTGTGAAAACCTGCCAACGTGAAGAATATCCTTTTATTTTTCGAACAATCATCATCATTTGCAGGCTACCTCCCTCTTAGCCTCAACTAGTGCTTTAACTATGCGATGAATGATACAGCCAGCAGTTGTGCGGTAAACGTTAATTAGATCACCGGCAACTGTACTGAAATGCTCCGGTACGAAACACTCATAGGGCACACAGCAACTGTAATTTGAGTTATACAACAAAATTAAGACAAGAATTCAGCTGTAAGTGATCTCCAAGTAGATTTAGAAGGAAAGTAAAGGATTCCTTCCTAAGACCAAAAACGTTCCTGAAACTCGCCGTGTGCACATTATATGGCTCTCGCCTTTCACGCACTGTAGGCCTACACACTATTACATTTCCCATCGTTTTCTGCGTTGAGATCATCAATATAATGTAAGTAATCCATAAACACGTTTGAAACGTCTTTCCTCTCATATACGGCACGATATTATCATTTGTCAACAAGTCTAAACCTAGGTTACTCCATGCACGACGTGAGAGTAAATTCTAACCTATATTCGTACGTTATTTACTTCTTTAGTAATATACTACAAGATGGTGCTCTTCAATATTTTACTCTTGTAGTAATTTAGTCCAAGAGTATCTGAAAGGACTAAAATACTTCGGAAGTAACTTACTCTCATATGGAAGTCGCCGAATGCTGACTTCAAGAGTACTTACTACGGAAGTAGAACTTACTCTTGGTTGGTGCACGCCACCCTAAGTAGGGAGGCCAAGTCGAAAAAGGAATTTATCAGTTTCACTTACAACAACAGTAATTTACATCAAATCACAAACATTAAAAAACAGAACTAGTAACAACAATTCTAAACTTTTTTTACAATACGAATTCTATCAACAACAATAAGTATAGTAGAGCCTCGTTAACACTTTCAACACTACCATATTTTAACATGGATCCTGGCTGTGAACTGGGTCTTTTGCTAATTTTTAACATGTTATTATGGAACAGCGAAACATATTACATGCCTGATTTTTGTACCGTATGAAGGTGTCAACCATCCAAAATGAAGATGTTAATCAACAAGTGAATATCTGAAGTAATTTAATTATACTAGTCTTATGAAAAACATAAATAAAATAGTACGGAAAATTTTTTTACAATGAGGTTATACCAATAAGCTTGCTCAAACAATAAAAAATAATCATTTAATGCGACTACTTAGGCCACAAATAAACACAAATGCAGTGGAATAAAATATTGACCTATTTAGGAATAGTTTGTTTTCGTATGGCAGTCCTGAAAACATTGGACTATACACAGTCCTACTTTGCACTCTTTGCACCACCATCTACTCTCTTTTCTGATGCACTTACCACTTTCCTTCTTGCCCCTGTCTGAGCATACCTTGCAATAACGAGTAGCATTCACTTTATTGTTCATTGGAGGAACCTTTTCTGGAAAATGGCGAGCAAAAGTCCTGTCAACACTGGGGGAGGGAGTAGGCTCCAGCCTCGAGATGTCTCTTCCTCATTTAGCTGCTAACCACGAACTGATCACTCTCATGTAATCCACAAGAGATATCTTTGATTTTGAGATCTCTTTATATAGAATGAAACCATTCGCAACAGACATAAGGAACAAATGGAAGAAGAGCTTTTTCCACCATCTCATTGTCTTCCGTGCAAATGGATAATAACTGTTCAGTTGATCTGCTCTATCAACACCAGTTTTATTTATATTGTAATCGATGACTACGTCAGGCTTTAGTTTCTGTACGACACCACCCTTCGATCTACCAGAAACAAGTGTAGTGGAAGCCTTATGTTTTGTTGAAAGGCATAAAACATCCTGCTTGCTCTTCAACTTCACAGCAAGAAGGTGCCCTTTCCTCAAAAATATAATCTCTTCCTTCTTCAATTTCTTTGTCCTGAACGTTGGTGGTAAACCCTTCCTGTTTTTCATGACAGTACCAACAGCCAGGGTTTTCTTTTGCCACAGCATATTCAGTAGGGAGGGACTTACTGAAAAACTGTGAGCATAATCTATATACAAGAGCCTGAATGCTGTTGTCAACATTCCCTGCGGATCCCATATATATTTCACAATTCAGTACATAGCCCGTTACCACATCGTAAAGTACATACATTTTCATACCGTACTTATTGGGCGTGTTCTTCATATAAACCCTAAACCCTACTCTACCACGGAAGGTACATATAGCCTCATCTATTGTTAGGTTCTCATACGGCTGAAAACCGGCAATGCATCTGTGCACAAAAAAAAAAAAATCAAAGAAAGGCCTGAGTTTATGTAGTGGGTCATGATTAGGATTCCCCTTCTTGATGAAGGTGGCTTTGTCATTTAGGTGCAACATAAATAAAATTACGGAAAATCTATCACGACTCAACAATCGACTGGAAAATCCTGTCTGATAAAAGGGATCAGTTGACCAATAATCACTGAGTTTGGGTAGCTTCACCACACACATATGAAAAATTGTTGCAAAAAACCAATAAATTTCATGAGGTTTTACTGCAGACCACCGAAACCACATGGAGTTTTCCTTCAGTTTGCCCTGACGTTTCATTGTCGCAATTGTCGTACCTGCATATCTGTTAGTTTCTGTTTTTATATTTTTGATTACATCGTCACTAAAAAAATTACTAAAACAATCCATTTCATCACTCCCCGCACAAAACTGAGTAGAACCAGATGTCGACTGGAAGACAGGTAGCTGTGCTTGGTCATCTGTTTCTGACCATTCATCATCAGATTCAGATGATCTAGCAGATGTTCCCAGCACAGGTGAATCATCAGCCTGAATCTCTTCGTCTGAACGAAAAAAATAAACCCAAATTTCTGTATGTGATGTATTTCTATCGTTTGTATTCGGAGTAAAATAATACAGCTAAACACTTACGTTTCAAAGTGACGTAATAAATAAAAATCTTACGTGAACTATCGCTTGATACGTTATTACGTTCGTAAGCAGGGTTGTCATTACTTCCACCCAGCTCTGAACCAGCTTCTCCTGATAAAATATCTAAAATATCGCTATCATTGAGCCAGCGTGAAGACATGTTTACATAGTAACGCAGCTAACAGCGTGACAGATTTGGCGCGGGCAGCACACGGTACACCGAGTGCTTCGGTAGAGGAGAAAATACCCTGTTTATCGTTTCAGTTCGAAATTCCCGATAACTGCTGCATTCTAGTGGTCACTAGATGAACTATTACCTCCAACCAAGGGACGGGAACCGTACGTGATACGTGCAGCTGGATATAAACACACGAGAAAATCACGCCCATATCATATACGGGCGCCGTCCAAAAGCAGGAAAGCAGCGTGCCCGAACCCTGTACGGGCATAGTGTTGAAAGTGTTAATCCGAACTAATTGGGACCGGAGTCTGTTCGGATTACGAAATTTTTGGATTAACCGGAAAATATTTTCTAATAATAATGTTATTGTTTTTACGTCCCGCTAACTACTTTTAGGTTTCTGTAAACGCCTAGGTGCCGGGATTTTCTCCCGCAGGAGTTCTTTTACGTGCCAATAAATCTGCTTACAAGAGGGAGCGGTGTTACGCGAACAGGGAACTGGAAATCAAGTAGGGATGACATAAAGATGTTAATGCTCAACTGTAGAAGCATTGTAAACAAAGGAATCGAATTAAGTAATTTAATAGATATATACTTACCAGATATTGTAATAGGAGTTGAATCATGGCTGAGAAATGATATAATGGATGCAGAGATATTCTCACGGAACTGGAGTGTGTATCGTAGAGATAGGACAGGAATGGTAGGAGGGGGAGTATTCATTCTGGTGAAAGAGGAATTTGTAAGCTACGAAAAAGTTAAGGATGAAAAACATGAAGTTCTGGGCTCTTCTCTAAAGATAACAGGCAACTTGATGTCTTTTGAGTGTACAGGCAGGGAAAGGGTAGCGCTGACCCTGATTCAGAATTATTTGATAAGATAATCAGCTATGTTGGGAATGATATGGAAAGGAATGTGATAGTAGCAGGTGATATCAATTTACCAAATGTCAATTGGGAAGGTAATGAGAATGACAGGAAGCATGACCAACAAATGGCAAATAAGTTAATATGGGAAGGGCACCTGATTCAGAGAGTGATGGAAGGAACTGGAACAATATTTTGGATGTGGTGCTGATAAAACCAGATGAGCTCTATAAAGAAACCGAAGTAATAGAGGGTATTAGTGATCACGAAGCTGTTTTTGTCGTAGTTAAAAATAAATGCGAAAGAAAGGAAGGTATTAAAAATTAGGACTATTAGGCAGTACCATATGGCTGATAAAACAGGCATGAGGGAGTTTTTAAAAAGTAACTATGATTGCTGGAAAATGGTAAATAAAAATGTAAACAGACTCTGGGATGGGTTTAAAGCAATTGTTGAGGAATGTGAAAATAGGTTTGTACCTTTAAAGGTGGTAAGGAATGGTAAGGATCCACTATATTATAACAGAGAAGTAAAGAGACTAAGAAGGAGGTACAGACTGGAAAGAAATAGAGTTAGAAGTGGTTATGGAGGTAAGGAGAAATTGAAGGAACTTACTAGGAAATTGAATCTAGCAAAGAAGTCAGCTAAGGATAACATGATGGCAAGCATAATTGGTCATACAAATTTTAGTGAAAAAATGGAAGAGTATGTATAGGTACTTTAAGGCAGAAACAGGTTCAAAGAAGGACATTCCAGGAATCATTAATGAACAAGGGGAGTGTGTATGTGAGGATCTTCAAAATGCAGAAGTATTCAGTCAGCAGTATGTAAAGATTGTTGGTTACAAGGATAATGTCCAGATAGGGGATGTGAGTAACACTAAAGAAGTATTAAAATTTACCTATGATAACAATGATATTTACAGTAAGATACAAAAGTTGAAAACTAGAAAAGCAGCTGGAATTGATAAGATTTCTGGGATATACTAAAGGCAATGGGTAGGGATATAGTACCATATCTGAAATACTTATTTGATTATTGTTTGGTTGAAGGAGTTATACCAAATGAATGGAGAGTTGCAATAGTAGCCCCTGTGTATAAAGAAAAGGGTGATAGACATAAAGCTGAAAATTACAGGCCAGTCAGTTTGACATGCATTGTATGTAAGCTTTGGGAAAGCATTCTTTTTTATTATATTAGACATGTTTGTGAAATTAATAACTGGTTTGAATGAAGGCAGTTTGGGTTTAGGAAAGGTTATTCGACTGAAGCTCAGCTGGTAGGATTTCAGCAAGATATAGCAGATATCCAGGATTCAGGAGGCCAAATGGACTGTAATGCGATTGACCTACCTAAAGCATTTGATAGGGTAGATCATGGAAGACTACTGGCAAAAATGAGTGCAATTGGACTAGAAAAAAGAGTGACTGAATGGGTGGCTATATTTCTAGAAAATAGAACTCAGAGAATTAGAGTAGGCGAAGCTTTATCTGACCCTGTAATAATTAAGGGGCGAATTCCTCACGGCAATATTATTGGACCTTTATGTTTTCTTATATATATCAATGATATGTGTAAAGAAGTGGAATCAGAGATAAGGCTGTTTGCAGATGATGTTATTCTGTACAGAGTAATAAATAAGTTACAAGATTGTGAGCGGCTGCAGGGTGACCTCGATAGTGTTGTGAGATGGATGGTGGACAATGGTATGATGATAAACGGGGTTAAAAGTCAAGTTGTGAGTTTCACAAATAGGAAAAGTCCTCTCAGTTTTAATTACTGCGTTGATGGGGTGAAAGTTCCTTTTGGGGATCATTGTAAGTTTCTAGGTGTTTATATAAGAAAAGACCTTCATTGGGATAATCACATAAATATGATTGTTAATAAAGGGTACAGATCTCTGCACATGGTTATGAGGGTATTTAAGGGTTGTAGTAAGGATGTAAAGGAGAGGGCATATAAGTCTCTGGTAAGACCCCAACTAGAGTATGGTTCCAGTGTATGGGACCCTCACCAGGATTACTTGATTCAAGAACTGGAAAAAGTCCAAAGAAAAGCAGCTCGATTTGTTCTGGGTGATTTCCGACAAAAGAGTAGCGTTACAAAAATGTTGCAAAGTTTGGGCTGGGAAGATTTGGGAGAAAGGAGACGAGCTGCTCGATTAAATGGTATGTTATGATATAGATGTTGATTCCCATACGGAATCTGAAATTTTTGTTCCGAATGAGTAAATTTATAATACCAATATAAATGGTCTGTTATTGGACATTATAAATTTTCCAGCTAACTCATTCTTGTTGCCAACGTTTCGCCCCCATGTGCTAGGCTGGGCTCATCAGTTGGTACCTAGCACATCTACCAAGACGCTGGATATTGCATACCGTGGAGGCCACTGCGTAGGCTAATTGTAGCTACCGGCAGTGCCAATGCACTATGAGAGACTTTGTCTCATTATCAAAAATTGATGCCTGCTTGGCCATCAGATGATATAGATGTTGATTCCCATACGGAATCTGAAATGAGACAAAGTCTTGTTCTTTATTGGGTTTGCCAGAACTGGTATGTTTCTGATCGAAAGATGAAAGTAACTTTCGCTTAACTTCATATCTAACCTCATTTTGAATGTCTGTAGGTAACCTATTAACCGCTAATTCAGATTCAGCCAACATAATGATTAAATCGTCGTGGTTGAGTTCACCACATTTACCTTTAATAATAATAATAATAATAATAATAATAATAATAATAATAATAATAATAATAATATAATAATAATAATAATAATATATATCCTATTTCAAACATCTTTAAAAAACACAAGTTAAAAGTAGCTTTCAAGACCGTTCACACCAATACAAAAATGTTTTTTAATTCTCATATTGTCAACAGCAAAAAAATTTCTAACTCTGGAATATACAAATTAAAATGCCAATCATGTCTTTCAACGTATATTGGGCAAACAGGCCGCAGTTTCAATGTAAGATACTCCGAACATCTTAATGCCCTAAAGTATAATCGCTACTCAGCCATGAGCGAACATGGTAGAGAGAAAAATCATAAATACACAACAATTGATCAAGATTTAAAGATCCTGCATTACGAACAGAAAGGTCCCTTACTTAATATACTAGAGAATATATATATAGATATCGACCAATATAACAATCCCGTCTATAACTTAAATGAAATCAACGAAAAGAAAAATGTTTTATTGGAAACCTTTGTCCCGCACATCTGCGAACAGTTCATTAATAAAAAAGAGTTTCACTACCGACATTCTAGAATAAGACCCGCCCTTCCATCAACACCCTCCTTCGGCGAATCACAACTTCCCTCCCTCCCTGCCCCTCCCCCTCCATTACCCCACCCAACCACATCGACACAGATACACAGTAAGCCACACACAGGCTTAGTTGTCAATGTGACTTGAGACCGACAAGGTCATCTCCATTCGAGACGACAACTTTTAGTTATAAGTAAGTCATATGAGTTTTCTTTTCGTACATCATTTTTAACTTGTTCTTCATCCACTCATACATTCCTTTTTTCTCATTACAGATGTTACACGTTTTATTCGTAGTATTGACGGTCTCACTACACTCCTCAGCATAATGTTTTATTTAACAGCCAGCAAGATCTATTAGACGAGAGGACTTTGTACCTCAATGTGTTTTTTAACTCACTAATCATGATCACTGTCACTTCACATCATTACAATTTTTAATTTGTTTGTATATTATGCAATCATTGTTTTACTACTGAAGATGGCCTTGAGATTAGGCTGAAACATGTATAGACTTTGCTTCATCTAACAGATGACTTGACTTGTATTGATAGGAGGATTTTATAAATATTTTCTTTTGTAAAGTGATATCCGTCAATACGGAATGAGATTCATAACTTGCAAAGGACACATCAATGCGGACAAATATAAAAGATTCTCAGCAATGGGGAACACGACAGAATTCAACCACAAATTAACTTCTCTTAACAAATTTTCAGAAATCGTTCAAGTAGTCGAGAAGGGACCAATTCAAACATATTGGAAAACTTATATATTCATTGAGATCAAAGGGACAATCCAATACAAAATCTTAATGAAATTTCAGAAAAACCCAACATTTTGTTTGACGAGGATAATCAAACCCCAGTTAAAAACAAACAGGTTGCAATCAGCTCACTGCAAGCGCAATGTTCCCGACAAGGGACTGTCTTGAGGCAATTACACATTCGCGCTCATACAAACGTCAACAACATCGGAGTGTGTATCTGTATGTGTCGAGCAGGAGGATAATTCAACATTTTATTTTTCCCTTGCTTTGTTCAATATCTATCATCCATTCCTCATTTCTTCTTTTTGTTTGTTTTTTTCAAATGTTTTATAAATGTTTTTGGATTTGAAACAACAACTATCTCAGATGTTCCATAGTGAGGAACCAGCAAGTGTTACATTATTATGTTTGCTTCAATCTCTCCAACTGTGCTTTGAACACCACACACATTCATTTTTATCCTCATTTTCATCCTCTTTTTAGACACTACAGCCAAAAAAAGAAAAACAATTACGCTATTAAATTTAAGGTTAGGTTTGAACGTAAAAATAATTACGATGAAAACAAAGAAATAAGTGTTTACAATTATAATGAATGAAATAAATAATTAAATAAATAATACATTTTAAGAACACCAACATAGTAGAACATCAAGGAAAATCATTCTTAGAGACGCGAACTATACATGTCGCTTACAATTATGTTTAAGTTATCGTAAGAATGTCCAACATCTGTGCAATTTGTACATGTTTCATGTGTGGATTAGAGTCCGCTTTTTCAATAAACTTTAAATTTTCATCATTTGTAAACTGTCTAGCTTTCTTCTTCTCCATAACTGAAACCATGCGTACGTACAGTACAAGCTGTTACACAATGCACTTACAAACGTAAAATTAAGCACCAACACATTACATTACACGCCCCATCGAAGACTAGCTTGAGATGGACGCTCCCTGCAGCTTTAGGCCGACACGCTAGGGCCATGAAATTAGGTTCTCTACCAAATTCTCACCCAGGCCAGTCGTCGCTGGTGCAACGTGGCCGTGAACGCTAATTTAAATTTCTTATGGTGGGAATTACAAACGCACTAAAGAGTGGCATAAATGTGCAATCCAGGTTTCTTTAACGTGTAATTAATAGGACAATGACTGGGACTTTGGAATAATGGCGTAACAACCAGAAAAACGCTTTTAACCAATTTCGACTGGATTCAGTAAGAAATTTTTGAAGATGTTTTGAAGATGTCCATATGTTTAATTTTTAATTTAACTGTTCTTGTACTTTGTTTATTGTGTATTTCAAATAACATCACGGAATTAGTTGTTTTCTCCTTAGACAGAAAACAGCAATTATTTTATAAGATGTTTTAAAATGTCTTTTTAATATTTTCATTTTAACTTCTTGTTGACATTAGCTGAAGGAGGGAAACACTTCCTAATACGAGATTATATTGAATATTTTGATAACTAAATTAGTTGTTCAGTATTGAACAGGTAATGATTTTGTTGTGGAAATCTCTTTCTTCTAAAACTAGAGACGCGAAATCGTAATGCTCATTGGCTGTGCACTCCTACCCAGCCAACAGCAAAATTTCTTGCACTGGAAATTCCACGAAGCTTGTTGTTTACTTTCAAATCAATGTCCTGTTTGACCAATCACCTAGATGCATAGAAAGTGAATACCATATTGTTCGAATAATCAAATAATTAAATAAGGAAAAACAGGATGAACTTCAATTATACGTTTTTAAATAAACTTTACATATAAACAAAAGGGCAAAAGTTTAAATCATTACACTGAAAGTTTGAAATTTGTTACAACGAAATGTTTTAACACACATTAAATAGAGAAAAGGGAAAAGGCCAAAACACAATTTTGCAATTCTAAACATGTTACACTGGAGTTCATTTACAGCGACATTCTGTGACTAACGACTGACCGCTAGACTGATGGAAAAAGCTTATAAAATGGGTGTTAGACCTGCAATCGTACAGGAGGAGAAGAAACTGGACATAACACAGATGAAGATGGGGTTATCAGGATGGACCAGATAAGGAACGAAGAAATCAGAGTGTGTAAAGGTAACATACATACTGAAGACGGTTGCAGTGGTATGGACACATTTTGAGGCAGGAAAGAAGTTGACATGAATGTGGGAGGTAGGAGATTGGGAAGAGGCTCACCTGAATGGCACGGCCGCTTGCAGAGATGTAGGCCTCCACTGTCGTGGTGTAGTCTCCACCAGCAAACTTCTCCTTCTTGGTCTTACGCCCCTTGACGACCGGAATTGCCAGCAAGTCCGTGTATACTCGAGCGTAGAGATCTAGAAGACAAGCACCTCACATCAACAGAGACACTTTTATTTCCTTAAATGTTTAAAGGGAATTTAACCATAAATGCACTAATGCTTATTTCACTGTTCAGTGTTTCCCTACACATAAGATACTCTCTAAGTTTGTAACAACAGAGCATGAAGCTGCAGCTCATGGTAACTTCACAACTGCTTAAAACTGGTGATTCATCTACTATAGCACTAGCAGCAATGTGACCAGCTGCCATACAGTATGTAGTGGAGGACCTTGTAACTACTTTGAATGTAAGAGAATGATAAAATTAAGGAAAATCAGCAATCTATAAAAAATACAACTGTTTATTAATAATGTTATTGTTTTTACGTCCTAACTAATTTGACAGTTGTCAGAGACATCAAGGTGCTGGAATTTTATCCCGCGGGAGTTATTTTAAGTGCCAGTAAATATACCAACATGAGGATGACAAATTTCAGCACGGGACTGAGCCAGGATCGAACCTGTCAACCTGGGGTCGGAAGGCCAGCACCTCAACGGCTCGCATCCACGGGTTTGGGGTCCTACCGCCCCATGCGTCGGTTGCCATTGACACCAGAACACCAACGCCTACGTCTGCAGTGGAGCCTTGTTGCCTGGCAGGGATGGACACAGGATGACTGCCGTCATATCATGTTCAGTGATGAGTACCACTTCTCCATAACCTCCGATGATCATCGTGTGCGGGTTTGGCGACGTCGAGGGCAGATCCTGCCCGTATTGTGGAAAGAGACACAGGCGTAATCCTTAGCATCGTGCTGTGGGGAGGCATAGGACATGCATTCAGGTCACCTCTAATAGTGCTTTGGCAGACTTTGCCGGCACAGCGATACATCACAGACACGTCCTAACCCTTATGGCACAGCACCCTGGGTCAGTGTTAGAAGAAGATAATGCACATCCACACACAGCACGTGTGTCTATGGACGGCCTAGAGCATGTTGAGGTCCTCCCGTTGCCAGCAAGATCCCTGGACCTCTCCGTCACTGAACACGTCTGGGATGACATTGGAAGGGGACTTCGTCCCAGTACCAGCCTGCGGGATCTGGAGGGACAGCTGCAACAACCATGGACGAACTTGCCTCAGGAGAGGATCTAAAGGCTGTTTGATACCATTCCGAAGCGTGTAAGGGCACGCATTGCGGCGGGTGGGCTACGACACCCTACTGACCTGGCGCCAACGACTTGTCTCTTTCATCCCATATTGTAAACAGTTCAATAAAAGCATATGGTCTTTCAGCATATGTAGTTTCATTCCGTTTCAACTACTCCTCCTGGGTGCTTCAGGCAGTGTATATAAAATTGCTAATTCTGTCTGTCATTCACAGCAATACTGAGAAAACGAGAAGGTTATGTCTTCTTTACAAGAGAAATACAATGAACCCCTTACGACTACGACTTTTGTAAGTTTTAAAAGAAAAATAGGTTTCTATTGCAATGATCGCCATGAAGCCATAGGAACATAGGTCGAACTACACACTTCCACAAATACTGTATATGGAGAACACTGGAACTACTTGAACTATTTAGTGATAAATGCTATCTTTATCTCTGTCGACAAGCAGAAAACACAGCATCCTACCTGGTGGCCGTGGTCATTAAGGCAAGTTTATATGGTCTGACGTGGTGGTTAGCCAGTTTGAGTCCTGTTTGTCGAGAATGTTGGCCGATAGGGTTGGGGAGGTGGTGTTGCAGAATTTCCAATCACTAGAATGCGCGCCAAAACTCTGGATTTAATTCCGCAGTGCTTGTGTGCAGGGAGGGCATATGGTGGTATTGATGGTGATTAGTTTTGGACAGTTGTATGCAAATTTCCGAAGAGTACGCAGATCCCCAGAGCTACAACTGCACACAATATGGTTTGTAAGGAAACACCTGTTCTGATTCCATTCAAATGCCATATAAAACCTGGAAAATGTAACTTTTATACATCAGATATAATAATAGTCCATTTAGAAATTCCAATTGCTTTACAGATAGTAATTTCAACTGTCCACGATAGTCTTCTCTACTAGTATATGTATAAATGGTAGGAGTAAAGAACTGGAAACACACGTAAGGTTTTTTTGCAGATAATATTTCACCCCCCCCCCCTGTGGGTGGGGGCGGTAGAATAACACCACGGTATCTTCCTGTCATAAGAGGTGACTAAAAGGGGCCCTAGGGGCTCCGAACTTTGGACCGTGGGTTGGTGACCACGGGGCCCTTAGCTGAGCCCTGGCATTGCTTCCACATACTTGTGCCTGGCTCCTCACTTTCATCTATCCTATCTGACCTTCCTTGGTCAACTCTTGTTCTTTTCCGACCCTGACGCTATTACTATGGAGGCCTAGGGAGTCTTTCATTTTCACGCCTCCTTGTCTCCTTTGGCCAATACCTTCATTTTTTGAAGTGTCGGACCCCTTCCATTTTTTCTCTCTGATTAGTGTTATATAGAGGATGGTTGCCCAGTTGTACTTTCTCTAAAAAAAAAAAAATCACCATCACTGATATTTTACTGGCCAGAGAAATAATTAAGTTACAATATAGTGAAAAACTACGAAATGGCCTTGACAATGTTGCAGGAAGGACAGCAGGCAAAGGTATGATAAATGGGGTTAAAAGTTGGGTTGTGAGCTTTACTAATAGTTAAAGTCCTCTCAGTTTTAATTACCGTGTTGATGGGGAGAAAATTCCTTATAGGTGTTAATATACAGAAACATCTTCATTTGGTTAATCACATAAATGGGACTGTAAATAAAAGGTTGTAGTAATAATGTAAAGGAGAGGGCATATAAGTCTCTGGTAAGACCCCAACTAGAGTATGATTCCAGTGTATGGGACCCTCACCAGGATTGCTTGATTTAAGAAGTGAAAAAATCCAAAGAAATGCAGCTCAATTTGTTCTGGGTGATTTCTGACAAAAAAAAATAGTGTTACAAAAATGTTGCAAAGTTTGGGCTGGGAGGACTCGAGAGAAAGGGGAGAAGCTGCTCGACAAAGTGGTTATAATTCTCATATTTTGGTCTGTATTGTACATTACAGAAGCACAAGTGTCAGTCATTTCAATGCTACCATAGCAACAGATTAACACTATAACAGTCGAAAAGATAAATGAAATTACATATGTTTTTCTTTAACTCACCTTTACTTTAACTAATTAACATCATAACTGACAAAGGGGTAGGTGAATTTACACACATTGTTTTTCTTTTGAACTCACCTTTCCTCTCCTCTTGTTGTACATATTAAACCACATTTCCCTTTCGACTCCCGCAGTCACACCTTCTAACAGCTACTTACCATCGAGCACTCTTCAACAAGACTGCAGACTTATCTCATCGCACGAGATTAACAAACTAGCAACTTTAAATTTTATTTTAAACCCCACTTGGAGTGATCAAAGTTGGCCAGGTCTTTTCTAACTGCACGGTTAGGGTAGCGCAGCTGTGAGCTTGCATTTGGGAGATAGTGGCTTCAAATTCCACCATCAGCAGCCCTCAACATGGTTTTCCGTGTTGTTCTATGCTTGTGCATACCAAATTATATGCAGAAAGAAAAAAGAAAATTTAATTTGAGTCTTGGAGTTCTATTACTTTCAAAGATAACTGATGATGATGCAGTTGTTGTTCTTTCTGTGCACATAAATAATGAACCTGCACTACTGATATAAGCACTACACACATCCAACAAAACACTTCTCTTGGTTCCCTGCTTTCGAAGTTTTAGTAATTTCTTTTGATATTTCCTTTTTATTCGAGATCTTTATATAATTGTTGATAAAAATATTGGCCATAATATTTACACACTCCTTTATAACTTTTGTCAAAGGAACACCACACTTCCACAAGTTACTTGAATTATTAATGTTATTTTCAAAGGCTAACAGAAGGTTTTTTTCTTTCAGAAACTTCCCCAAAATGGTCAACGTTACCTAACATCCGTGCAGGCAGTTATCTTAAATTGTCTCCCGAGACCTATCTAACCGTATTCTACAATCAGCTTTTGCATAACATTTATCTACTTCGAGGAAGAAAGTGACCCAAAGAGAATGAACAGCAACTGGCACTGAGAGACAAAGCATTTTAACGTTGGTGTGAAGAAGATTAGACAGATAATTTTCAGTCTTTATAATAGGCCATTCATGCAACTATAAAAGGTGATAGCATTCTCAAGACCTGTTGTACATATTCCATCGATATGAAAGTGACGAATGATCTACAAGTGCAAGTGTATTTTAAAATTATCACTTTACTAGCAGAAAAACTGTAGTTGATATCAGGATGTTAAAGACAAGATGATTAAGTGTGACTGATAGAGAAAATGTACAACTCTGTCATTATTCTAAGAGATGAAACTGTTTAAGCACTAAATTTATTTCTTACACCCTCAACCTTTTAACAAGGTTCAATTCAACGCAGCAATAATTATGTTCTTATAGAACTACTAATATGCAACTTGTTACCACATTTTTAGACAAGGACATTCATAAAAGTATATAAATTAGGACTGTTTGTAAGGCTTTATAACGCTTTATTATAAGAATATTTTAACTACTGTCATCCCTCTTGCTCATTTTTTGACGCATGTACCTACATCATCATCCTCCTCACATTTATAATTTGTAATTTTTCTCAAAAAACTACAATTAAGAGCAATCAGGATCCTGATTTATTATCTTTCAGGTTTGAGGTTAAGCCTGAAGATGCCCTTAAAAAATGACAAAACATGTCCCTATAATTTACTTAATAAGTTTAAATTCTTAATTAAAATTACTCTTTATGTATTGTACCAGGAAGGCACAGGCCCTGGCACATATGAGTTATAAAATCTTTATTCATGAGCGAACGGCTAAGTTACAATGTACGAACAGCTGTGCGAGAGAATGTTCTCATCCCTACTGCGCTGTGTGAGGAAGACAGCATAAGTGGGGCAAGGTTGAGTGACGCCAGCACTGCTTGTAGCTCACCTCCCCGCAGAAACATCTCGAAACTACTTTTTAAGCTTTTCAACGACTGTACCAATAAATATGAGACTAACACCAAATTGTAGCTCACATTTTAAAAGTACAACCCTGCAAATTTGAGACTAATCTTTCCAGCGGTTTCAAAGATATGACGAGTTGAAGTTTGGGAAGTATTATCACCCTTCCGTCACCCGACTCAGAGTGCACCTCCCAGTCGGATATAAATAGGTCGGCGAACCGAGGGTATAGTCAGTGTATCTTAAACTCTACGATCATGACAAGACGTCAGTATGCTCCGCCGCGCTTCGCGAGAGACATAAAAGTTACACTCTAGAACTTTGAATTGTGCGAGTACATCGCAAGTGAAGTTTCAGCCGTGTTGTGGCGTGTGAAATGTTATGAAATTTTCTCTGACTAAATCGTTATTGTATAAGATTTGCAAGTGTCTTAACTAAGTGAATTTATGATAGAGACTGTGCATTGAAGTATAATTGGGAATTCAAGTGTTCAGTTTACCAGTGACGGTATTGTGGACTTTCACATTCAATTTACAAAGTATACATTTATTATTCACCTATTCAATACCTAGAGTACCACGTTTTGTGGTTAAATAATCATAAAAGATTGAAATGTTGTGGACATGTTTCGCCCTTCTTGTTGGGTATTATCAGCACATTAGCTAATCTTAAAACAAACAATTTTATTAAGAATGATTACACTTATTGTTTATGAAAAACTGAGATATGTTGTGATATTAAACTGCAAAAGAATAAAAAGACGTATTTGGTATGTGTGTTTAAAATATATGTGATTGTACAGTGTTGTGGATTGCGTAAAATCGGATACTTACTCAAATACCGTGTGAGTATCTATCTTGTTTCGTTAGCAGCGTTGGTCTGACTGGAGTTCCTACTTCACGTGTTGTATGGGTGTGACGGAGGGAGGGGGGGCGAGTTGAGGGAGGGTAGAACTGGGCGGAGTATTACGTGTTGGTATCAGTGTGGGAGGGGGACTATTTGGAGGGGCAATTGTAGGCTTAGTAGTCAGGGGGATAAATGGGGTTGTTGAATTGAGAATTTTAAGTGTTCGTGGGATCTTATTTTGCTTTGGAATGACTGTTTTTAATAACTTGGGTGTTAATGTATATAAAGAACTCTTAACCTCCGTGTCGTCGTTAAGGTTGCGATCTTTATTAAATGTTTTGTTTAGAAAAATATAAATACTCTAATTCATTTAGCAGTTTACCCTTATTAGTAATCCTCATTATTTGAAGATCCTTTTCTATTGAAGTAAAATGGTGACCTGTTTCCTTCATATGCGTACTCATAGCGGAATATTTGTTGTGTTTATCAGCATTGAAATGTTCCATGTATCTTATAAAGAAACTTCATCCAGTCTGACCAACGTATGAAAATCCACACTGTGAACATGTTAACCTGTACACTCCTGAGCCTGAATATTTACTGTTATTATTATTAATTTTTTAGTTCCGTTTGGGCCTGCTATGGACCACGTGGTTCTTATCTCTAGCAGCTTTCTTCTTTGACCATTACTCCTTCATTCTTGCACAGTGAATGTCTTTTCGCTCCTGAATCCATTTCACACCTCCTCCTGGACGCACTGTTTTTTCTGTTAGCGACTGGAGAGAGTTTGATGTTTTGATCAACGTTCTGTACCTATTCCTGTCATAAATTTCACTGGGAGCAATGTCCAATTCTTGAAGGTCTTTTCTGACAAGTCTTGCCCACTTGGCATTAGTCGCTTTCCCTCTAGAGATGGTGTGGAAGATTCTGGAGGTGAGCCTCTGATTGTCCATTCTCATGACATGACCATACAAGTTCAATCTCCCTTCCTCATAGATGTTGTAATGCTCTCCAATTGTTGGTACAGTTCGTTGTCGTGCCTGAGTCTGTACTTGCCTTCTTCTTTAATAGGGCCCATGATTTTTCTCAAGATCTTCCTTTCTTTCAGCTCCAGTTTTCTAAGTTGCCCTTTTCTTACCATGTTTAGGTATTCTGAGGCATATAGCACTGACGGTCTCACTACAGTACTGTAATGCTTGATTTTGAGGTTAAGGGAGAGGGATTTGGATTTTACATATTCTTACAGGTGGTACGCGCTTTCCAGTTTGATTCATCTGCTGTTTATGGCCTGATCTTCATTCATGTTTGGGGTTATCCATTCTCCTAGTTATTTGAAGGAGTTAGTCCTTTGTACTGTTTTGTCCCCCAATGGGATTGATTTGGGTGCATCTTTGATGTTGGTGATATACTGTGTTTTGTTGATGGCGATCTTCAGCCCTTCTTTAGCTGCTATGTGGTCGAGAGAGGATAGTTGATGGATAGCTTCCTCCACACTGGATGCCAGGAATGTAAGGTCGTCTGCGAAGGCTAAACAGTTGACAGTTAATTTGTCTTTCTTGTAGCCTATTCTCAATCCAGTCATCCTTTAGCATTTTCGTCCACTCACGAATGACTTTTTCGAGAAGGCAGTTAAAGAGGATTGGAGATAGGCCATCCCCTTGTCTAATACCTGTTTTGATCTCAAAGCTCTGGGACAGTTCCCCTCTGAATTTGATTCTGGCTGTAGTGTTGGTAAGAGTTGCTTTCACTAGATTTAAGGTTTTCTTATCTAGTCCCAGTTCAGCAAGTGCCTGGAAGAGTGACTCTCTATCTACTGAATCGTAGGCCTTCTGAAAGTCAACAAATGTTACTACGTAGGGTGAGGCACTTAGGTTTTTAGTAAGTGATGATGGTTTTGAGGTTTAGGATTTGTTCGGCGCATGACCTTGACTTGCGAAACCCAGCCTGGTACTCTCCGATGCAGGAGTCTAGTTGAGCCTCTACTCTTGTGAGTAATACTTTGGAGAGTATCTTGTACGTCACTGATACAAGGGAAATCCCCCTGTAGTTGTTGAGATCTGATTTGTCACCTTTTTTGTGTATCGGGTGGATGATAGCTGAAGTCCAGTCGCTAGGTAATGCTTCTGTCACCCAGATATTAGATATGATTTCATGGATACTTTGGATTGACTCCTCATCAGCGTATTTCCAGAGCTCTGCTATGATTCCATCCTCGCCCGCTGCTTTCTAACATTTCAATTCTGAAATGGCTTTCTGGATCTCCCCCTTTGTTGGTGGGAGAGAGTCCGACTTAGTAACCACCAACTGCTCTAAAATTGAACCCTATCTTGCTGAATATATAAATCTTACCTGACTACATCAACAGTTGAATTGCACAGTACTCAATTTTCAAATTTTAATGACAAGAGTTCTTATAACATACTAATACAAGTATATCAGCCATAGAACATTCTCGATATTCACCTAATACATTTTAATCAACACAAGAACTACAAGAGGATTGAGGAATGAATGCAACGCAACATGAACTCAAATTTTAATAGACTTTTTTAAAATATACCATGTTTTAATGTGTTTAATGTGCTATATTTTTTAGTGTCTTATGATGTGGCATATATATTTTAATGTGTTTATGTACTCATGTCCATGCTCAATCAATAGGTTTTAGTTTATCCTAACCATCACCACTTTTAATCAGAGATATTTTAACGCAACATACTGCAATATATTTTACTTCCATTTTTCATTAGACATCCGGATGCTCTTACGTAACAGCTTTGTAATTTTGTCTAATGACTGTAAATTTGTGTGCTAGCTGATGATGGCCAAGATAGGCTGAAACCGGTACTAGTGCAATAATTCATTCACAATAAATAGTATTGATCGGTGGAACATTTTTCTTGTCTATTACATTAGTAACATTCTGCGGTTCGAAATGCAGTTTCTCCTTGGGTTCCTTTGAATTTAGAAGGTTGTTGAAATACTCTGCTAGAACTGTGTGCACTCTTCATTGTTCATTTTCAGCTTTCCGTCAGCTCCCCGAAGGTGAAGTGTAGGGGCTGAGTAGGGTGTTATTTGAGATTTAAAAGTTTGGTAGAAGTCTCTAGTGTTGCTTCTTTGAAAATCCCTCTCTGCTTGTTCAAAGATATCTTTATTCTACCGCCTCTTGGTGTTCCTGATAATTTTAGTAGCAGTTTTCCTAGCTTCTAAGAAGTTTTTATGGTTATCCAGACTTTTGTTACGGTTCCATTTTAGCTATGCTTGCTTTCTCTCTTCTATTGCTTTGTAACAAATAGTTGTCCACCATGGATGTTTGTTCTTTCATTATTATTATTATTTATTTTATAATTGAAAAATATGTTTTATGTTGTGTTGGTTGTTCTGAAGGCTATGTTTATGTTATATTTGTTGAAGGTATTAGTAATTTGGTGGATAGTTGGGTTACTATATGTAAAAACGGCATGTTTATTTCCGTTAGGTTTGTCTGGTATAAGGTTTGTGAACAACTTGTTTTTAATCTTATGTATTAGGTGGTTTACCATTTTCATCTTGTATCCATTAATTTCGGCAAGATTCCTTATGTAATTTAATTCAGTTTTTAAGTTTATAGGGGATAATGGAATTCTTAAAGCTTCGTATATGAGGCTGTAAAAAGATGCCTGTTTCTGTGATCCGGGGTGTAGTGAAGAATTATTTATGGTCACTGACGAATGTGTAGGTTTTCTGTGAATCTGATACTCAAAGGAGTTATTGGTTTGGGTGACCTTTTATATCTAAGAAGTTTAAGGAGCCTTTATCCTCATCTTCTTTTGTAAAATTTACGTTTGGGTTGATGTTGTTTAAGTTTTCTAATATTTTGTTGCTGTTGGTGATATTCTTATCAATTACTACAAACGTGTCATCCACATACCTCAACCACAAACTAATTCCTTTAATGTCGGTTTCGATTTTTGTGTGCTCTATCGTGTCCATGTAGATATAAGCTAGGATGCCCGAAATTGGGTCTCCCATCGCTAGGCCATTCTGTTTATAAATTTTTTTATTAAAAGTGAAATAGTTGTTGTCTAATGTAAACTTTAATATTATCATGAAATTCGTCGATCTCCATTTTACTGAGGCTACTGTGTTTACAGATGTTGTTATAGATAATATTAATAGTGTCTCTGGTCGGGATGTTTGGATACATGTTAACTATGTCAAAGGAGCACACTGTGCGATGGGGTTGTAGGTTGAAATTGTTAAGGGTCTCGCAAAAATCGATTGAATTCTTTTAGGGCTCCTTGTTATTAAATGTGTAGTGTCTTTTGAGGAAGCTATGAATGTATTTTGAAATTTTATAGGTTGGATTGTTACGGCAGTTAATGATGGGACGTATTGGGATATCCTTCTTGTGTATTTTAGGAAGGGCTCCTGCTACAGGGAGGCTGGGATTCATGTTTTTATGAGCCTTTGTTGTTCCTGATCGTTAAAAAGAAATGTTGATTTTTTTAATAATGTCTTTAGGTTACGTTGCATTCTTGCTATCGGGTCCTTATTAACTATCATGTAGTTATTACTATTAAGAAAATCTTCTATTTTTTGAATATATGTATCTTTATCTAGTAGAACTATAGAGCCTCCTTTGTCAGCTTTGGTTACAATGATGTTATCTATTTTGGTTTTCATATTCTGTATTAATGTATGTTGTTCAGGGTCAAATTTAATGTTCAGGTCTTCCGCTAACCTTGGAAGTTTTTTCTTTAAATCTGTTCTTATATCGTTTTGTACTTCACAAGTCTTCCAGATGTTGTAGGAATCTCGACGAATAGTGTTGTTAAACTGCAAAAGAATAAAAAGACGTATTTGGTATGTGTGTTTAAAATGTATGTGATTGTACAGTGTTGTGGATTGCATAAAATTGGATACTTAATCAAATGCCGTGCGAGTATCTATCTAGTTTTGTTAGCAGCGATTAATGACTTGTAATTGACAGTAACAGCATACTAGGACATTGTGTGTGATAAACTGAACTTTTATGACAATTTAATTAATTCTGAGACGCATTTCTCGTACACTAGTACGATTATGAACTGTGTGAAATACTATTCCACTAAATATTCAACAAATAACGGGACTAAATGTGACTATTTTTTTCACGTATTTTCTCAAACTTTTGTTTTTGACCATGAGAACCTAACTGAATGTTAAGGACTTTTTATGGCAATATTAGGTCATACGAACTCGTGTCATGCAAATTCAGTCATAAAAACGTCTTAATCTAAGAACATTAATATTCCAGAGACTGTTATAGGAGTGATATTAATGGCATTTTCTCCAGTGTTTCATGGACTGTGATGATTATTCTACGATTGAACCTAAGACTTAATCAGTGACTGTTATGAACTGTGACAGTGTTCAATTCTTATTCTATAAACTGTGAGTGAAAGACTGTCTTTTCCATTCTGAAAACGACTATAGGTCATTACTGCATTAACTTGACTTATGGATCATACTATAGCGTAGACTGTGATGAGTCATGTATTTTACATCGTAAAACAAAAAGTGAGAATACGAACTATGCATTAAGACTTGTGTCAGTGTAAAATACCAATCTTAATGATAATTAGAGTTTTACAACCCATTATATTGTGCCAATTGAACTTTCCGTGTTTCAACATTTCTCTTTGAAACGAACATCGGAAATCTTGGCGAAGTGTCGTGATATGACACTGCGTAGAACGTCATTTTCAGCGTGGGATTAAACGTGGTTTCTTCAGTTGTGGTATCCACAGAGGGAATAATCGCGATTTCGACGAGGGATAACAACCTGGTGTCTTCATTGAACGGACGTGTCACGCTGCTGGTGATGAGTTCGAGTCTTGGCTGCACGCTGCAGAAAGTTCCAGTCACCAAGCTGCAGGACAGTACTTCATCAATCCTTACAAGCAGATTACATGTGATATAAGTGTTTTTCATATATTTCTTGAGTGAGTAATTCCACTTAGACACTAACTTTTAACAAACCACTCAACCATTAATAGTGCTACATTCGTCAACAGAAAAGTGCTTCGTGTGATTTTTACTATTCCTAATAATTCAAGAAGACTTCATGTATTGTTTTGAACTGTAGATTTCCCTTTAAAATCTTTTATAAATTGAAGTCATTTCATTTAGATGAAGTATAGGGTTTGCCATAAAGCAAGTGCACTATTTTCTTTTCTTATAAAATTGATTTGGATGAACTGTAGGAGTATACAGCAAGTGACTGAAAACTTTTACTTGAGCTATCAGATTATTAATGGAAGCGTGTGTTAATATTATGTTTAAATATCTTAGAAAAACTGTAGGTTTGCATCACAAGTGATGGACTTGGGTTTTATGCAATTTGGTTAAATGAAGTACTATGTGCAAAGTGTTATTTTGGAATTTAAAGCTATATAAGAGATCCTAGATGAACTGTAAGGTGTTTATAATCTCAGAAAATTGGTATTCCTTTTGGACATTTTTTTTACATCAAGTGGATGTCTCAGAATATAACAGCGCTGATATTTCATTTTTGCATTTTGAAAAGATTAACTGAAAATTTAATTTTGACAATTCAACTGCAAGGTGATTCACATGAAAATTTCAATAAATATTGTCAAAAAGATTTCACCATCTATTATTCACCCTGCAAAAATATCCTTCTCTGTACCTGCTCCAATAAGTAACCGCACACTACCTGAGATCCTTCCCAAGCTCTGGCCCCATAATCATTTCCCGGTACAGTATTGAATAGGTGGAACTTAATAAACATTAATATTTCTTTGACTTTAAGTGGTATGTTCCGAGCTGTCAGTGGAGAGACGGCGTGGAATGACATCAGTAGATGAATAAGCTTGAGGGGTGCTTTTAAAAGTGGGAAACATCGTAATACAACGATAAAGTTGGAATTCAAGAGGACAAATTAGGGCAAATATTTGTTTATAGGAAGAGGAGCTAGGGATGGGAATAATTTACCAAGGGAGATGTTCAATTAATTTCCAGATTCATTTCCAATTATTTAAGAAAAGACTAGGTACAAAATGGATAGGGAATCTGCCATCTGGGCAACTGCCCTATATTCAGTTCAGTGGTGATTGATTGACTGACTGATCATTTTCTATCAGTAAATGAGGTAAAAGCAGCACCGCAGGAGGTAACACGGTCAATTACAAAAGAAGGCCAACCGACATCGATAAAAGTATACGGTAACCCAAGTAACTATACGAGGTGCTAATACCAGATGAACTAGTGTCCCTTTAAGTGCCTGTGTTTTCCAGTTTTGGTGCTTTTCCTTCTAGTGCTTCTGTGAATTTCAAAATGGCTCATGTTAGACAATCTGCCTTAAATTTTGCTTCAGGATCAATAAAACAGCAGCTGGTAATGGAGCCAGAATGGTGTCAGAATACCAAGTATTTTTAACATTCGTGGAATTGTGTTCCTTCATATCACACTGCCAACATTCTGTCTGGTCCCCTGCAACTTCTACCTCTTCCCTAAATCAAACCTCCTCTTGTAGGACAATGTATGGACTCCACTGAAGGGATCCAACCATAATCGCAGGAGGTGCTGAACACACTTCTGGGAGTGCTTCCAAAAATGGGAAAATTGCTGGAACTGCTGTACTCAAGCCCAGGGCGAGGGAAATCAGGCACTAACATAACTCTTTGTCCAACTCTTGGACCGTTTCTTCACGAGGTCAGGCATAGAAAGTTCTTACGACCAGATGCACTTGGGCATTAATGTTTCTTAAGCAAATTTTCGGAAATTCTATGTAGCATTTTGTATTTGGATCCTACCAAAAATAAAAGAGCAAGTAAATATTTACACAGCAACAAGGATACATGACATAACTAGGGAACACCTGGAAGGATCAGGATTACCAAATGGAAACAAAAGACCCCTGGCCTCCTGAAATGGATGGGACCACGGGAAGTGTTGCCTCGACTTGGAGGTCCTTAAACAGACTTAGATCTGGAGTGGGTAGAACCAGAGCGAATCTACAAAAATGGAACTTCCTCATCGATACGGCCTTTTGTGAGTGTGGTGAACTTCAGACAACCAAACACCTGTTATGCTGCCCCCTGTGTCCATCAAAGTGCACAATGGAAGACTTGGTGCTGGCCAATCCAAATGCTCTTGAAGTGGCCAAATTTTGGGCCGAATCGGTGTGACATCTGTATGGCATGTATTGTTGAAGACCTTTTACTTGTATATATCTGTGTATATAGTATTATTCTATTGTACTTCTGATTCGAATAAAGAAAGACTAGGGAAGTAGTCTCATACCGACTCACCGAGCATTGTCAGAACTTCTTCCTTTGCTGCCGCCTCGTCTGCAAATGCCGAATGTCCTTCCTGCCAGAGGAACTCACGAGTGCGGAGGAACGGCTGAGGGTGTTTGAACTCCCATCTCTAAAAACAAAGACACGATACAGTGATTCACCTCTAGGTACACGATGACAAAAGTGGACCAACCATTACTCCTACAGCATCAGGTTAGAGAGGTAATTTATAATATACATTTCTTTAGTTTCAAAAGTCAGCCATAACATCCAGTTCTCAGTGCAAAAAGACTTATAAACGTAAGAGAGGGGTGATAACAACACCGGGCGAGTTAGCCGTGCTGTGAGCTCGCATCCAAGAGATACTGGGCTCAAGCCCCACTCCTATCCCTTTACTATCCCACGTCGCCATAAGACCTGTCTATGTTAGTGTGACGTAACACAAAGTGAAAAAAAACACATACATCTTTATTAGAGACTAACATTCAGTCTGCAAGCTCTGTTTAGTTCCATACCTCTTTTCATTAAGTTAATAGAAATCTTGGTCTGCCTCTACTTGTCTTACCCTCAAGGCAGGTGTGTGCGGGCCAAGCATAGGTTCAATGAGATTGTGGATGCTGACGCAAGTGTTGGAAACAATATTACACACCCCAGGGTGAATAATGCTACGGAATTCTACGCTAGGTAGTGTGCACATTGTGAGCAAGATTGTATTAAATTGCTAAGGTAGCTCTTAACGTTACCCTAGAAACGTGACGGCCAAGTCCCCAAACGCCTTTCTCATACGAAGGCTGGGTTAGGGAATTTTCATTGTAATGGTAGGCCCGCTGGCCGAGGTGGCAGATGCCCTATCTGTTGTTTTCCTAGCCTAAACACCGTCATAACCATGTGCAGAGATCTGTACCCTTTATTTACAGTCATATTTACGTGATTACCCTATTGAATATCTTTCCTTATATTTACACCCAGATACAATGATCTCCAAAAGGAACTTTCACCCCATCAAAGCAGTAATTAAAACCGAGGACTTTTCCTATTTGTGAAACTCACAACCTGACTTTTAACCCCGTTTATCATCATACCATTGGCTACTGGCCATCTCACAACATTATCGAGGTCATTTTGCAGTTGCTCACAATCTTGTAACTTCATTATTACTCTATATAGAATAACATCATCCACGACTGTACCTTCAACACTACCCCTTCACTCTCTACCCCTTCTTTTCAGCACTCTAGAGGGGCAGAGTTGATTATAGTAAGTTGTTACAATAATAAAAAGCACCTTTCCCATACATAGTAATCCTTTATATACAGGATAAAACCATTAACAGATATTAAAATTAGGACATGTTTTGCTCATGCTTTGTGAGCATCATCAGCCACAATAACCTAATTCAAGGTAGGTAAGGGCCCTGATCCCAGTACATATAATGCAAAAACGTCTAGTAATACAACGATAAAACTAATTACAACAATTTAAAAATCATGGTGTGGGTTACTGTAGTCACGTCCTAGTTCGTGAACCATGGGCAACGGCTGAGTGGCCTAGTAAGTGGTCCTGAGACTCGGGATACCAGTTTCTATGGAATGGGAGTGGGCATCTCGGACATATCCTTGTGCTCGGGCGGCTAGGACTATACAATTCACCGGTGGTCCATAACCCGTTAGAGGAGAGAACCTCACTTGGACTATGTGCAAGTAGGGTAGCATCCTGCTTCATGAATTTACCGAGCTCAGAACACTTTAAGCAAGCCTCGGACCTATGGGAGTAACGTCCCATTCCCATTTGACAGGCGAGGGACTCCTTGGAAACAACACGGCGAATGAAATGGAATTTGAAGGGGAGCTATCAATATTAATGGAGCTTATGGAAGAAAGAAAGTAGAACTGGCTGAGTCAGCAAAGAGGATGCATCTGGATGTGCTAGGAGTAAGTGATATTCGGGTAAGGGGAGATAACGAGGAAGAGATAGGAGATTATAAAGTGTACTTGACGGGTGTTAGAAAGGGAAGGGCAGAGTCTGGGGTAGGGCACTTTATCAGGAATACCATTGCACGGAACATAGTTTCTATTAGGCACGTAAATGAGCGAATGATGTGGGTAGATTTGTCAGTAAGAGGAATTAGGACTAGAATTGTATCCGTGTATTCACCATGTGAGGGTGCAGATGAGGATGAAGTTGACAAGTTTTATGAAGCATTGAGGGACATCGTGGTCAGGGTCAACAGCAAGGATAGAATAGTGCTAATGGGCAATTTCAATGCGAGAGTTGGGAATAGAACTGAAGGATACGAAAGGGTGATTGGTAAATGTGGGGAAGATATGGAAGCTAATGGGAATGGGAAGCGTTTGCTGGACTTCTGTGCTAGTATGGGTTTAGCAGTTACGAATACATTCTTCAAGCATAAGGCTATTCACCGCTACACATTGGAGGCTAGCGGTACCAGATCCATAATAGACTATATCTTAACAGACTTCGAATTCAGGAAATCTGTTAGGAATGTACGAGTTTTCTGGGGATTTTTCGATGATACAGACCACTATCTGATCTGTAGTGAACTAAGTATCTCTAGGCCTAGGGTAGAGAAAGCGAAATCCGTCTGCAAACGAATAAGGGTAGAAAATCTCCAGGACAAGGAAATTAGACAGAAGTACATGGATATGATTAGTGAGAAGTTTCGAACAGTAGACAGTAAGCAGGTTCAGGATATAGAAAGTGAATGGGTGGCATACAGGGATGCTGTAGTAGAAACAGCAAGGGAATGCCTAAGAACGACTGTGTGTAAAGATGGGAAAAGGCGAACATCTTGGTGGAATGATGAAGTGAGAGCAGCTTGTAAACGTAAAAAGAAGGCTTATCAGAAATTGCTCCAAACAAGGGCTGAGGCAGACAAGGGATTTGTACATAGATGAAAGAAACAGAGCGAAACAAATAGTTGTTGAATCCAAAAAGAAGTCTTGGGAAGATTTTGGTAATAACCTGGAAAGGCTAGGTCAAGCAGCAGGGAAACCTTTCTGGACAGTGATAAAGAATCTTAGGAAGGGAGGGAAAAAGGAAATGAACAGTGTTTTGAGTAATTCAGGTGAACTCATAATAGATCCCAGGGAATCATTGGAGAGGTGGAGGGAATATTTTGAACATCTTAAGACATCTGTAATAAGATAGCAGTCTACAATAGTTCATTTTATTGTGTAAAAGTGTTCACAACTATAAACAGTTTAATGCCATAATGTGAGGATTACGTTCATCGTTCCATAAGAATAATCATTCACAGCAACATATCATTAACATTTCGTATCATTCACCTACACTTCAAGCTATTTTAATGGTCACTAAATGTTTTAATAGACATATTATATTCTTACTGATCATTTTTAAATTGTTGTAATTAGTTTTATCGTTGTATTATCAGAAGTTTTTACATTATATGTACTGGGATCAGGGCCCTGACCCACCATGAATTAGGTTATTATGGCTGATGATGCTCACAAAGTATGAGCGAAACATGTCCTAATTTTAATATCTGTTAATGGTTTTATCCTAAATATAAAGGTTTACTGTGTATTGGAAAGGTGGTTTTTATTATTGTAACAACTTTTCAATCTGAATTCCAATACGGCTTTATAATGAGATTTACAACTTGCAGAGTAGATTATGTCGGGACACCATTCCTGTGCGCATGCATGCACCATTCCCTCATATTCTAATAATAATAATGCCATTTGCTTTACGTCCCACTAACTACTTTTACGGTCTTCGGAGACGCCGAGGTGCCGGAATTTAGTCCCGCAGGAGTTCTTTTACGTGCCAGTAAATCTACCGACACGAGGCTGTCGTATTTGAGCACCTTCAAATACCACCGGACTGAGCCAGGATCGAACCTGCCAAGTTGGGGCTAGAAGGCCAGCGCCTTAACCGTCTGAGCCACTCAGCCCGGCCCCTCATATTCTAATGTACAATTAACTAACACTGCATTGTCCATAAAAACCAGATTTCTAACATGAGTTGACACCAGATCTAGTTCAACATCAAAATCTGGACTTTAACCTAGATGAACTTTACAACACTTAGTATAAGTGTACAATGAGCTTACCACAACATTGTTCCACTGGTTCAGTTTGATAGGCAGGTCCCTGTAGGACTGGATCCACTTGGCGTACGCTGGATACATGACGGTCTCGCTAGTCGGTCTCACAGCTATGGGCTCTGCCAGGTCTGTGTCGCCAGACTTGGTCACCCACGCCACCTGGAACACCGTAACTAGATAGAAAAAAATAACAAATATGAAGAGAAATGTGACAAGTAAACTCCCTTTGGGGTTACTGCACTGCTACCCCTTCCCCCACTTGAGTCTCTCCATAGAACTCCACATGCTGAGAGGATGTTGGTGAGCTCACTTAAACCAACAAAGTGACTTCTTATTTTAATGGGCACAAAAATAACTAAACAGTGCAAGTGACCAGTTCCTCCTCTCTTCCAGAACATTAAAATCAATTCATGCCCTATTCCTGTTTATCTCTTGCTCTAGCCGCTTCCGAATGCTAAAAAAGTCTGGTTGCCCAAACTCGACGGCTGCTCTTGTCCTCTCCTGACCTACAACCCACGTCTTTACTATTCTTGCCCATACTTGTTCTATAATGTTTCACTAAGCCAACTAGGAAGGCCACTCAAGCACGTGAGCATCAGGATACTGTTCGAAGAGAGCTTTGGGAGAACAGAGCAGTTATCTTGCACAAATCTGATAATAGGAACTTCTTCCACGGTGTAAACACTGAGAAGAACAGCACCTTCCCAGGCAGTCATATATGGTGTAACCTCTATCGACTCTGCTGGACCGGCACCATTTATCCACTGCAATAAGCCACATGTGATGCGACCCGACTAATTAGTTACCTGGACAAAAGAGTCTTCGTAATGTTTTTCCAACTTCAGCCGTTTACCTGGATCAGAGCAAAATAACTTTTCATCCGAACAGATTGTAATTTCCCATTCCCGTATGGAGTAACAACTTTCTTACAGAGCAAGGGCTACGTGAAGTTCTCTGTGGACAGGAAGAAGTGTTCCCTTTTTGGCAGCTCGGCGACTGTGAACACCTGCAGCATGGAGCCAGCGACTCTCAGTAGTCTGGCTTACTGGCAATTCCAATGCAGCAATCCATTACCAGCAGTCGCAAAAAGAAAGAATTGTTCATAGTTTGAGTGATTCCAGCATCCTCTAATGGAGTAGTTCTTTTAGGAGCACAGTTATGTTTCCTATTATCTACCATTCCTTCTTCACCTCGTTCTTGCCATATTTCTTTTCATCTCCAAACTGTCTAAGACTGCATGGTATTGCATGAGGTATAGTTTGGGGCCACGTAAGTCTCCCACATAATAACAATAGAGCTTCTATTCACTTGTGATATAATAGCCATCTTACAATATTACAGTATAACTAAATCTAGGCCACCACACACGGTCGGTGTTTGGGCTTGTAGCAAACCTTGCACCTATGCTGGAAGTCCACTGCAGTTATAATCTCAGCCTTCCTGCAGATGATGCTTGTGATTCAGCAGCAGCACTACTCGCCAAATCATTTGCCAAACGTTCACAAAAATTTTGATAGGGGAAGAAAAAATGGGCCCTATCACAGGAGCAATATCTTGTTTCCATTGTGTTGCCGTGCTTCTCACCTCCCTTCATCTTTTTGCGACTGGTTCTTCTGGTGATTCATCATCTTGAGGGGCTTGTAGATTTTCATTTTCTTCTTCATGACCACTTTCTACAGATCAGAAACCAAATCGTTATAAGTTCTGTAATAATCCGTGGGCTGTACTCGTATTGAATCCTGGATCCACATCTCAATGCACAGTATAAATAGACTACTTGAGAGATGTTTGCAGACTTCCATTCTAAATCTGTGAAGATTAGATTAGAACACGTGCACATAAATTTGAGCCTACCAAACCGGACCGCCCAAGGAGTATGTATGTCAGCTGAACGCACATAGCTATGAAACTTTGTTCAAAGGTTGCACCACCCAACACCACCTATCAACAGTCAGGGAATTCAACAACAAAAACTAATTCGACACCATGAATAGCTTTCGAGTGACTGAATTTCAAATTTTGTGGTAGTAGTACAGTAGAACTTCGACTCTCCGTTTTTGGAGGGACCACGAAAAAGAAACTTATATCACGGGAAAACGGAAAATCTGGGAATTAATGAAAACCATCAACATCACAAAAAATGAAATATGTATAATTATAATCTTACAAACACAAGTAAACCAAACCAAACTACATCCGCAATGGGTCTTTGCCTGCCAAGAGACCGCTGTTCAACCCGAATGCCTGCAGATTACGAGGAGACGCATGGTCAGTGTGACGAATCCTCTCGGCCGTTGTTCCCAGCTCACTAGACCGAGGTCGCCATCTCACTGTTAGACAACTCCTCAATTAAAGGTAATTACGCTGGCTGAGTGGATCTGGAATCAGCACTCATATCCAGGTAAATTTCCTGACCCGGCCAGAAATCGAACCCGGGCCCTTTGGGTGAGAGGCAGCCAAGTTAGACCACAGGGCAGGCTTCAAACATTAATTACCGGCACGCGAGTTAAAAATCTCGATACTTCACATTCGGTTTTATCGGAGAAACGTTGTCAGTTTCCCGTGAAAACTTCTTTCAGTTCAGCAAGTTTCATCAGCCAAACTTCGAAAAATCTAATAATGCCAATCCAAGCAACGATCAACCGCAAGTCGTTTTTAATTCTCTAATGTAATAAAATAAAGCACATTAGATACTAAAGTGCCCAACATGATGGCAAAAATCCCTTCTTTTCTTAATCTTCTGTTATCCGGTCTCCAGTATACAGTTCGCAGTCAGTTTCTGGAAATCTACAACTGCGTAAATTAGGCCTACATCAACTTTTAAAGGTTATGCTGAACTCGAGACTATGATTTTGAATGTACGTATTGATTCTCAAAAGTTCTCGAATGCATTATATTCAGTTCTGCCCATCAGTAATCACAATCGAATTGGAAAGAGAAAATATATCATCAAAACTTCAGAAATGACGGTTATTCGTGACCTTGAACTCACCTGAAAAGCACGCTCGCTGCACAAGTCAGTACGAGTTGGAAACGATAAAAACTGTTTAAATGTAACGTGGGCAAATAAAACTACTGCGGTTTTTATGACATTTTAACACAGAAATGTATAATTCCCAGTCTTATATTAGGACCAAAACAGTAACAGGTAATCCCAAGACCTCCCATGGCTTTTTGTATATGATATGTAAGGTGCAACATCTGTTCTGGTCTCGATAACAATCTTATATGATATTAAAATACTAGATTTCTGTTAAGGAGGAGCAGTTTCAGTTCTTGCCTGAAAGCCCAGTGACTATACAGTGCCCTGAGGAAATTACCAGAAACCTGTTCAGAGATACAGTCGAAAAAATTAAAAATATAAACATCTAAATTTGGACATAATGTGGACGTTTTACAAGTGTGAGCATTTGACGAAACTCTTCTGTCTTTAAGATGAGCTGTCCAAAAATGTGCTCTGTCTTCTTCCAATTGTTGTGGCCACCCTCTACTTTGTGATTTCCGAGGATTCTGTAAACAGTACAACCCGAATGTGATGCTAAGATGGTCCCTTACGCAAATTAACCGCCAATTGCTTTTCCAGTACAGGACTTGCTCTAATTATCGGAAAAACGGGGCATTAACGCCAAAATCCGGAAGTATGCCATAGCCGCCCTTTCATGAGATACAGTTTCTTGAAAAATGCTTAATCGAGGATTTAGCGTTGATGGGACCAACATTTCTGGACGGTTGTTCCGGGAAATCGTTTCTTCGAGGTACAGATAATGCAGGATTTTTAAAACATGATTTAATTAGGATGCTTGCGGGACCACGTAATTTGAATGCATTATCCTGGAAAACGTAGTTTCCAGAACGGATAATTGAGGTTCCACTGTATTACAAATTGTGGCACTCAGGTGTACGCCACGTGGTAATAATATTACTACAGCTGGGCACATAGTGTTAAGTACTGAACTGATCTGGGCTATAAAGCCTATAAATGTACACACGCAGTAACAGTAAGACTGCACTTTATTTTAAAATATATTGTAGCATATAAATTAATACGATCAGCATACAGAAAAATTATACCACCGTGTGTGCATTGTTTTTTAGAACAGCACATATACCATTTTCCTCCAAATCCAAGATGACTCTAAATGCAAGACAATCCTCAAGTTTTCCTTCAAAAAATTTAAATCAGGCTCAGAAAGTGCTTTGTGAAGTCATAATTTTACTTACAACAAATTTCAAATTCAATTTCAGAAATAAAATAAAGACACAAGTATCATGTAAATATCCTACCTACTTCCCTAATCTTCTTCATTACAGGTACCTGATATTGCCTCTGAAAGTTCAGGGAATTCCTATTCAGAAGTCTGCATCTCGTGTTATGGCCATTTCGACCTTGCATTTTTCGCACACATACCTTACAGTTTCATGTTTGACTTCTTTAAAGTGTCCTTGTTGCGGACTACTGAATGTCTTTCTTGTACAGTACACATTTTTAGACCACCTTTGTCTTCACGCATAACGTCCAACATTGGCTTTAGTTATGCCATATTTTCTCGTGGCTGCACAATTATTCATTTCCGTGTGTTTGATAACCACTGATTTAAACTGACATCATAATATTGATGAGAACCTGTTAAAAATTTGCTGGCAATACCTGTTCCATGTGTCTCTACAATACGACAATCCATCACGAAAATATTTCTGCTGTCTATAATATGGTTACTTTTACAAAGCGTCAGGTACAGTAGATGCATTATAACTCTGTCACCGAGTAACTGCAGCCTTTCTAAGAATTCTAGGAGTCACATCCTTGCTATTCCAATTTGAATGACATTTCCTGCATAGCTGGGGCTCCGAAGCAGGGTGTATTATGGTCAACCTTGGAATTAGTCAAGAAAGTAGGCCTAATGTCACGATGCCAATCTGCCAGATTTGAGAGGCTAGAAGAATGTCATTCTGACTTCACTATTTTCTGAGAACCAGTGACGTTACACACTGACTACCGCAGTGGAGGTTGAAGTTTGAGCAGTGTGGTTACTGTGGTAGCTCCCTGTGGTGTTTATCACTCTTAAGTCGCGAATGCAAGTTGATCCATGATTTCTTACAACATGAAATTCTGAGAAAACAACATTGTTTTGGATTTGGAGAAATACGGTATTGTGTATTGGCAAGCCAGCAATTTTCCATAAATATTCTGGAGAAGACTGTACAGGCGAGTCTGGGTAGTAATATAAAACCTGACTCTCTAAAGCAGGGCCTCTCAGGGTGCATGCGCGTGGTGCATGCACTGTGCACGGTGCAAAAGACGACTTGGCTTGGTTGACCAGAGTGCAGACCCCCCACTCCTCGATTTGGAGCAATAGCGCTAACTCTCTCTTTCCTCACGCCTCTCTCGCTCGCTCCGCCTGTCTCCCTCTCCCCCACTTGCGCCGTAGCGCTCCAAATCCGGGCTGAGCTGAGCCGAGTATAGCCGAGTAGAGCCGAGCATAGCCGAGTAGCCCAGAGACGAAGCGTTGATCCGAGCCATACCGAGCTGCACCGAGCGACACCGATGCACAGTGCACGGAGCTCTTGCACCTCGCTCTGCACGCGTGAGATTTTGGGCTTTTGAGAGGCCCTGCTCTAAAGGAACCAATGGCTTCAGGCAGAGCAGCAGGGTCCTCCCTCCCCTCCTCAGTGGAGGAAACACCACTGAAATCAAGCAGGCAGAGTCTGTTCTCCAGCCTAGGGACAGCCGCAAAAGTCATCTGTTATTATCAATGAACTTAAAATTTATATTAAATTTGGGAAATTGAAGTGAAAGCAGTGCAGGATGAACTCAAAAGGAGTACAGATGCTCTTGAACAATATCAACGTAGAGGAAGTGTGCGTGTTCGGAATTCCCAAATCACCGAATGAGAATACAGACGAACTTTCAGTCAGGTTGTTTAAAGACAAACTTGGCCTTGACATCGCCGTGCAGGATATTGATAGGTCTCACCGTGTTGGCAGACCGGAGCTGCGAGTGAAACGGCCTATAATAGTGAAATTTGTAAGCTATAGGAAAAGGGAGGAAGTCTTTCGTAACAAGCGCAAGTTAGCAGGCACTGGAACCACTTTCAGGGAGGACCTGACTGCGGCTCGCACTCTAATATTAAAGACGGCTGTAGATAAATTTGGAGTGAGAAATGTCTGGACCATACAGGAAAGCATTGTTGTAAAAAGAGGGGAAACCAGACACAACATAACAACAATGGATGAACTGAACTCTCTCAAATAAATGAACAATACCTCATGCATATGATGCCTTCCAACATGACACTCATGTCACACCATATTTCAAAACATTGGGATGGCTACGCATAAATGAACGAAGGAATTTTCACCTAATGACACTTGTTTACCAAGTGCTCTCGACAAACACTCCTACTTACCTCTCTTCTAATTTTCGTTTTCTTTCCTCATTCCACGAAATTAGTACCCGTTCTGGTTCCCTACTTGAAATTCCACTAAATCGAACGAATTCCTACAATCATTCCTTTTTAGTTACTGCATCGAGAGTCTGGAATACACTCCCAATGGGCATTCGGCACCTTACTCATAAATTCAAATCTGCCTGCCGAAAGTTTTTCCTGGGAACATAAAACTGAGTTGTGTGAATCATTGTGTGTTTATTGTGTGAATGGGTTTTCTTCATTTATTATTATTATTGTTATAATTATTATTATTATTAGTATTGGCACACTAATTGCCGTACTGATATGTAGGCCTAACTTAGTCTTAGAATTATCTGTCCGTAGTATTATGTCCTTTTAGAATTTCTATGTTACATTTTTAAATTTTATTGTTTATAGTGGTTAAGTGTAAGAGAGGGCTGTGAGCCCTAATTTCACCACAAATGTAAGTCAGGAATAAATAAATAAATAAATAAATAAATAAATAAATAAATAAATAAATAAATAAATAAATAAATATAAATAAATAAATAAATAAATAAATAAATAAATAAATAAATATAGTTAGAGGTAGCCTCACTGGAACCTGGTAGTCAGTCAGGTGTACAAAGCCGTTGGGTGTTGTGTAGTGCCACCACCGTTACAAAAGTTTATATGAAGCATCAAAGTGAATGAGGACAAGGAGAAGAGAACCCAACACAACAGTGACAGAAGAAGATTCTTTACTTCTTTATCATGAAAGCATGCCTTTATAATGGGACACATGACATTCATCTTCCCAGCAGGTAAGATGCTACCCACCTCCGGGGAGAAGTCCGCTATGTGGCTCTTCTCCTTCTCCAGCATCGCCCGAGAGACAAACAGAGGGAAGTAGCAGTTCTGGACACCTAACTTCTTAATCTCAGCATCAAAGAAGTCCTTGATAGCCTCCCACACGGCATAAGACCACGGTCGCAGGATATAGCAGCCGCTCACGTCGTAATATTCGATCAGCTCTGCCTTGGTCAGCACCTAGAAAGAACAGTTCTGTCTGCACCTCTTCAAATTTTTAATTCATACAAAGTCTTTGCCTCATATAAATACAAAAGTCGAAAGTAGGTTTACATTACATTTTGTCTATTACAACAATACATTAACAAAACTTGTCAAAACTCTATTTAGGTTCAGGGACAGCCAGTTGGTGCATAAATAGGGACTGGAAAAATTAGCATCTATTTTCTGCAAATTAGTATTCATTTTGAAAAATCAAAATAGGCCTTTTAGCACTTTTCTATTTTATTCTAAAAGTTAATAACTTAAAGACATGGTACAATACTGCTCAAATCTGCAAGAAAATTAACTATTCAAATTTTACAAATTTTCAGCATCTGCAGTTGTCCAATCGTTCCATAACAGAAGTTTGTTTTGTGTGAGATTGAGATGGACCAGCACCAGTGGTAGAATTCTCTCGCCGCTTCATTACATATTTTTTCACTATTAACATGTTTTACAATACTGACCTGGTTTTCCCACGCAACTCTACAATTACAAAATTCCCAAAACACTGTCAAAGAATCTGTGGCATGCAATTCTTCATTTGAATATTACAGAGTCCTCTCATGGTCATTTAGAGCAATATGCCCTGTAACCTCGAAGATTAATGCAGATTTATTTCCTTCACCTTACGCACAGCGAAGATCAAACAGGAATGAAGGGAAAAGGAAAACAAACATCCTGCGTCTTGTCTCATGCTAATCTGGTATTTCAGTAATTATCGATAAAAAGTAGGTCTCAAGAAAACAGAAATAATGATATAGACATGGTGAAAGAATACTGGAAGAAAAGGAAAGAACAACTAAGGAGGAAGAATTGAAATTGTAACGTGATCCTTAGAAGGCCGGAACGCAAGAAAGAGAAGAAGAAGATATAGATATGGATTCCCATAAGGAAACTGAAATATTTGTCCCGAATGAGTAAATTTATAATACCAATATAATTGGTCCATTATTGGACATTATAAATGTTCTCATAGTGCATTGGCACTGCCGATGCCTCCAAGTAGCCTATGCAGTGACCTCCACGGTATGCACTAGCCCTGAGTCTTGGTACATGTGCTATTTACCAACTGATGAGCCCAACTTAGCACACTGGGGCAAAACGCTGGCAACCAAGAATGAGTTAGCAGGAAAATTTATAATGTCCAATAACGGACCAATTGTACTGGTATTATAAACAGAAATAAAGAACAAAAAACAACATAAAACACATTTTCTTGTAGATATAATTTGACGGTAATAATCAGCTAAAAAAAGTACGATCATTGTATAAACTAATTATTAATCAATTAATTTAGTTATACAAATAGAGGATAGAGTTTTCAATTAAAAAAAAAACAAACAAGGTTTCTGCAAATAAAACAGCTACAAAATAGAATGTAATTGCTCAATTCACATTTTGTTGAATTTTAAATTTTGGTAATATGGTGTTAAACCACACTTTAAAATTATTAAGAACTTTTTTAAACTCATAAAACAAAAATCTGCAGTTATCGCAAATGCCTAATTTTTGTGTCCCTAATGTTAGCTGCATTGAAACTGTTTTATGATTCATCCATATTTCCATATTTACCACATAAGGAATAACAACAGAAATATTGCAGACATGATATGGGCTTTAGGGCTTATGCCTTGTCAAGAAAATATTCTTTACATTTCGCAGAGAGCTTTGCTCTGCAACTTCAGAAGAAAATCTTGACTGTTCACGAGGATGACTTCTCGAATAATCCGGGTAATGTGAGTAAGCCTACCCACACAAATCACGATCTCCATGCAGATTCTCACCACCATCCAGCACAAAAACAGGGCATTCTTACGAGGGCGATACAAATTTATGAACCATCAAATATCCAGGAGGACATGCCTTACATTAACCCATTCGCCTCACATTTAAATACCATAGGAGTGCACTAAGAAATCACATTTAAATACCGCTTTACAGCCGTCATCATCACACTATTATTTAGAAAATCACACAAAACCAACCAGTAAATATTCCTTTCTGAAAATTTGCATGCATGATAATGAAGTAATAAACTTACCAATGCCGCTATTTTAGTACGTCTGCTGGGTGTGGTACACCTCAAAACATTCTTCTAAATGAACAGCTACGCCACACTTTTTGCACTGCCAGCAACTTTCACTTCTTTTACCCCGGCTGTAGCACACAACGCACCTTCTTGTGACTTTTGATTTCTTCTCTGTAGGGGGAATACGCATGGGAAACTGGGCCCATGATTTAGCTTGTAATCTGGTGGGAGTGGTGCTCGCTGAAGGTGGACCTCGAACCAAATACTCTGGCAACTGAACAGTCTCTACTAGCTGCTGTGCAATGTTCTGAAGTCCATGTAGCTCGTCTTTCTGTTAGCAGCGGTCTTGTAATACACAGTGAAGGAATTGAAAATACACATATCTAGGAGGTAAAAGAATATTTTCCTATACCCTTTCACTGTGCGTTGCATGACGGGGAACAGAGCTGTAACCTGATCCTGAAAGTCAACACCACCCATCCCCTTCTGGTATTCAAGGCCACACTTGGCTTTATCACTTCTTCCCTTGGGGTTTGGCCTCTCTTTCGTCTGAGTTTGCCTGTCCCTGTCATGTCAGCTGATTTGTGTTTAGTGGTGAGAAAGCAAATATCCCTGTTACCTTTCCACTTCACACACAACATACTGTTGGCAGCCCACGTCTCATACTCTCCATTTTTAGTTTCGTCTTACTGATATCGCGAAGCATGTCTTTTCGGTTCTGTCTAACAGATCCAATTACATTCATCTGCTTGTCGTGTAGCCTTTTGAATAAATCTGGGGAAGAATACCAGTTATCTAAAAACAATGTATGTCCTCGGCCAAACAAGGGTTCACACATGTTGAGCACAACGTTTGTACTTGCTGGCAAACTTGGATCCGTTACATCATCACCTACATAAATTTTGAAAGACAGACAGTAGCCGGAACTTGATTCACAAATTTTGTAAATTTGTATTCCAAACCTAGAACTTTTAGACCTATTACACTGGACATATGAAAGGCGGCCTCTGAATTTCATTAGACTTTCATCTAGAGCAATGTCTTGTGAAGGTAAATATAATTCTGAAAATTTGGAGCAGAAATGTTGTATTATAGGCCTAATCTTTCTTAGTTTGTCACTACTATCGACTTGTTCATTGTCAACAAAATGTAAAAATCGTGAAATTATAATAAATCTTCCCCTGCTCATGGTTTCACGAAAAATAGGAGTGTTTATACACCTGTTTTTACTCCAGTACAACTGTATTCTTGACTTTCGCACTTGGGACATTAGTATAACTAACGCAAAATATGCCCTAATTTCATCGGGTGTAGTCTCAAACCATTTGTCATCGTCTTTCAACTTTTTTTGTCTGGATTTCTCAACTGTTTTGCTGCATATGAATTTGTCTCGGCAGATATTTTGTCAAACAAAGGGTTCATGTATTCACAAAAAACTGCGAGTTCAGATAGTGGCTGCGTATCAAACTTTTTCAATAAGTTTTCACTAACCCCACTGTATTCACTAAACTTATGTACAACAGGTTTATTGTCACTTTTTGTCCAGTTCCAGCCAGTCAAGTTAGTCTGTGCCGAGGTACGAGCTTGTTTCGAAAGACTCGGCACACCGTCGTTATTTGCATCACTTTCCGTGTCATCAGAACTATTATACACATCGCTAGTACTCGAACTAAGAACTTCAGGGTCTATTTTATCGTCACAAACATCACTGCCTTCAATATCACACTTTAAAACACTATCTATTAGCTTCCGTATTCCTTCTTCATCAACACCAGCACATCTGCTTGACGCCATGATGGCAACTGACAAGAACGAAATAATATGAAAATAGATTCTCTCATCTCTTGTTCCGGAAGTGTGAGAGAACCTGGTGAAAGGGAAAAAACCGAAGCCACAAGCGTAAACTTCAGCTCAGAATGCACACAAGTGGTGTCTGTGGGTTAGTGACTGAACTACATGGATCGATGTACAGCTGTGCATCGCCGCGAGCAGAGCTCGTCATTTGATTCACGTGCCACGAATAACTATGGCGAGCTAGGGTTGTCAAATGATGCGATTGGGTTAATAATACCACTGATCGAATTGCCGAGGTCCCTCCGCAAGTACTCACTCCGTAGGCTTCTGAGGGACTTGAAGTTCCCGTGCCAGTCTCACAATCCTCTTCCATCCTTTTCGATCTTGAGCCCGCTCTTCCCAGTTATCAATTTGGAGGTACCGGCATACTTTGTTGATCTCCTTCTTCCAGGTGCTTCGGGGGTCTTCCTGAAGGTCTTTTCCCATTAAGAGATCCCTTGTGTAGATTTACTGGTGCTCTGTTATCCTGTATCCTCAGTACATGTCCAGCCCAGTGCAGTCTGTTGGATTCTATCACACCCATTATAGTGTGTTCTTGAGAGAGCGTGTAAATCTCACAATTAGATCTTTCTGCCAGCTTTGGGAGATAGGACCGACCCATGGGCCAAATATTTTTCTATAAACTTTACTTTCCAAGACTTGCAACTGCTGCTTCTCTTTTTTGGTTATACTCCACGTCTCGGAATCATACAGAAGTATTTAGAGCCTAACATTGGGCCTATGGAGTATAATGCCTTATTTGCATTCTTAATTCTAGCTTGGTGTTCCTGTTGCCTTCGGTTTTGATCATCGATTACTACAACAAGGAATTTAAACTCCCCTACTCTTTTAAATATATATTTCCCAATCTGCAAAGGCAATCTGTCAACCTCCTCATGATTCAGTCTCTGTACAACCATGCAATGTGTCTTCCTCTAGGTCCACAAGTAACTGCCTATTTTCTAATTCATTGCGGCCAATAATACAATATCATCCAAGGACTTTAAGTTGTCTCCCTGATATGATGCCAGCAGGTACAAGATCTAATTTCCTGATAATCTTCTTCAGTGCAATGTTAAATAGAAGAGGAGATAGTGCATCCCCTTGTCTCAATCCAGTTTTATTCTGGAAGGAACTTAATTTTCTACCCTTGAGCAAAACACAGCTAACATTACCATCCATACAAAGTTTGCACATTAATTAATTTTATCCATCATGGCATTCCACAGCCCTTCTCAATGGACTGAATCATATGTCTTGAAGAAATCTATAAAGAGATAATGAACTGACTCCTTGTGTTGTGCATAGTCTTAATTGCAAATATGTGGTCTGCAGTGGATCTGTTACTACGAAAACCGTTCTGATAGTCCCCAATAACATTTTCAGCAAATGGTTTTAAACGCTGTAAAAGAATAAAAGACAGAATTTTGTAGGCCATGTTTACAAGAGATATACAATGGTCATTTTGAAGTTCTTCTGTATCCCCTCCTTTATGAATTGGGACAATAAGTGATTCCTGCCATTCTTTTGCAATAACTTCATTGTGCCATATCCTTAGAATGGCTCTGGTATTTATTCTTCTGATGGGGAACTAGATGGTTTACCAATACAGGTTTCTTGACCAGCACAATTCAGCAAGAAATCGAAGTATTCCTTACAGTAATTTAATCATTCGTCCTGATCAAAAATTAAATTTCCAGACTTATCGCTCATAATACTTGATCTTGGTTGAAATACTTTTTTAATTGTGTTGAGAGTTCCGTACACCTTGCGGATGTTCCTGTTTCTGTAGTCATCTTGGATTGATTCTATTTGTCTCAGGTAGACTTTTTTCTTTCCATGAATTAATTTACTACATTCTTTCTGTTTTTTCTGTAGAGTTCCTCAACATCTATCTTGTTATTAGACAGCAGCCACTTATTATGCCATATTGTCACTTCATTAACTGCACCTTGACATGCCTCATCGAACCTTTTTTTTTTTTTTCTTTCTTTCTTTCTTCTTTCTTACCAACACCTTTTGGTATCACTAATTTGTTTCGCATTCTTCCACATTTGTTCACAAACTTCATTATTTGTTTCATCAATGTCTCCTATAGGATTTTCTCCCAGAATATCAAATCTGTTTGTAATTTCCACATTATAGTTTAATCTTTCATCCTCCTGCTTCAGTTTCTCAGTGTCAACTTTGCATCTTTCCTCAGTCTGTGACTTACAAGAGGTTTTCAATTTAATTTTAACAGAAGCAATTATCATATTGTGATCAGATCCCATCTCAGCTTCGCAAGTACGACACAGAAACCACGTCTGGCACCGTCACTAAAATTGCTCACAGCTGAGGTAAAAGCAAGGACAAATTGTCCCCACTATTACACACTGGGGTGTATAGATTCCCTGTACTTGTGGCAAGGTATATATTGGCCAAACATGCTGGTCCATTGGTACTCTTATCAAGGAATACCAAAGAAATATCCGTCTCAACCAGCCAGACAAGCCAACAATAGCTGAGCACGCCCTATCGTTGGGTCATGATGTCATGTTCTAAAATGTTCGAGCTCTTACCCACACTTAACACTACAGGTCTAGGATTATACTGGAAGCTGTGGAAATACGTAGAAACCCGAGCAATTTCAACAGGGACACTGGCTATCAATTAGGTAATACCTGGTTGCCAGCCGTTAAGGATTTACGTAGGCAGTACTCTTCCCTGTCCTTTCACTTTGTTATTTAGTTTCGTTATTTTCAAAATTTGTACACTCATGTTCATAAAAAGCAAAACACCTTGAAAGACTAGAGATAAGAAGTTCATATTCACAGATGTGCATTAGTATGTTCGAAAGAAATGATTAGCATTCGAACCATGTCGGCTCTCAGGTTCAAGGTCCACATCAATAATTCGGTGCACCACCACTGACTGGTAAAATGTGCCTGTGGCTTTCGTTGTCGCTATAAACCGAAGGTCTTAGATCAGTGTGACTTGAGCAGATGTATGCGAGAACCATACCGTCAAATGAGCCAGTTTGAAAGATGGTGGATGAGAATGGCATGAGAATGTGATGCATCCATCCGGGAAATTGCTGCTCATGTGCGACGACCCCCCCACCCCCACCCCCCTGAGAAGATCGACACCCCCATTTGAATGGCACTGCAGAACAGCCTTCCTCGGCTCTGGCGCAACAGTGTAACACATCGTACACTATCAGGAGTGGCAGTCCATTGCCGTTAATTACGATCTGAGGTACTGGCGCGCATTCTGCTTCTCCGCCTAACTTTGACTAATGTGCATAAACATCCTGGTTGCATTATGGAATGTCACTGGGGACAGGAATGGCAGTAGTTAGTAGACAGCTGCTGACAGGGGGAGAGGCATTCGCACAAGACATATAGAGCCAATTCAAGGCCTTATGGTGTAGGTTGCTATTGGGTACAGTGACCAGTTTGACCTATGTGAATGACATGCTGCGACTCGCAGCTACACCCTTTTTGCACGACACCCCTGGTGCCATATTTCAGCAGGACAATGCGCGACCACATGTTGCTGCATGTTGTTGTCACAGGATGTCAGACTGTTGCCCTGGCCTGCCCGATCACCTGACTTGTCGTCAATCAAAAATGTGTGGGATGTGGCGAAACGACGGGTGTGGCGCTTTGACCCAGTGCGAACCACCAAAGATGAAATGTGGAACCAGGTTAATGCAGCATGGATGGTTATACCCCACGACGCCATCACGCATGGAACAAGTTATCAGTGCCCATGGAGGGCCAACTGCCTACTAGGCAACAGGACATATGCTGAACCTAGGTGACTGAAATGTTAATCGTTTCTGCAGAACATACTAAAGAACATGTCCTGTGAATATGAACTTCCTACCTCTAGTCTTTCAAGGTGTTCTGTTTCTTATGAACATGAGTGTATGTTCCTCATCACCAGATGGTTCATCCCAGGCTGTGTGATAAGTGTTATACAGTAAAACCTCGTTAATTCGAAGTCGTTGGGACTAAAAAATCGGACTTCGAATTACGTGATTTCGAATTAACCGCCAATTCGCAATTCAGAAGTATCAACCCTTGCAGCGTTACAAAATATTCTAACGCCCGTTACTGCATGCAGTTAACCTTGATTCACAGTTTATACCTTTCAAATGCCATGAAAAAAGAACTATTTCCAAACTGTATCCAAGAAGGTGCATATACAGTATTCAAATAATGCACTCGGCTTTCTCACTGGTAAACATAACCTCACACAACGAAAGAAAGAAAAAAAAGCACGATTCAAAGACAAGGAGAAATCTATGCTGGCTCCCATGTGCAAGGGCTTTATTAATCAGATTACTATACTGTATGCATTTTAGATGCCTTGTATTTACACAGAAAGTACCCGATGCCCTTAAAATTGAACATTCCTATGACTCTATCCTTGTACGATTTCCCGCCACGGCACTTCTCTCGTAGTTCAGAAATGTAAGCACTTGCCACATCACAAAGACCCATTAATACATGCAATCACCTCGATTCACAGTTTAAACCGTTCAAACTCCATGGAAAAACTATTTCCGAAATGTATCCAACGAGGTGAATTTACAGTGTTCAAATAATGCACTTGGATAAATCACTGACAAACATAACCTCATGCAATGAAACCATAAGACCATTTGGGCTCGCATTAAAATAAAGCAATGCAGTTTCACCGGCAATGACAATATTGTTCAGTGCCTACGAATTTATTATATGAGCCACGTTTTTTCGTCAACTGTCGGCATCGCCAGTGTTCACAGATTCTGTTTTCCCGCACACTGCCGGATGCGTGATGTTACGGCGTTCCTTAAAAGGTTGAATACAAAAGAATTCCGATTTCATTCAACTTAGCAATCATGAACCGCACTGTAGACCCTCCGAAGTGAGCTACCCCTCCACGTTCCGGAATGCGCGTTCTATTATGACGTAGAGTGGATAAATTTTGAGTTAAAATTACTCTGTAACATACTATTGTTTTAAAATGTAAAGGCCGTTTCGAATTAAAAGTCTGAATTTTGGTAATGGGGCTGACATTGTAGTTCGAATTATGAATTATCCGTATTTTGAATTAAACAATTGAAATAACATGCAAAACTGTATCTCATGTTTCCGGGAACGAGAGCTTCTTCGAATTAGGCGGGATTTTGAATTAACCGATTTCGAATTAAACAATTGAAATAACATGCAAAACTGTATCTCATGTTTCCGGGAACGAGAGCTTCTTCGAATTAGGCGGGATTTTGAATTAACCGATTTCGAATTATCGAGGTTCTACTGTACCTTCATAACGTGTGTAGTGTTCATGCCCTCTCACACTATTATCCTCTGTTTCTCCACACATTTTCTTCCCATTTTTCAGCTCTGTTCTGTTCTATCCTGGGTGTCTTTCACTGTATTTTAATTTATTACTTTCTATTTATTTCTTCTACCGCATGATCTTCTAACACATGACGGTGTGCCAGCATACAGCGTACCACTTTCTATAAACCAACAGTTAAGTATACTCAAATTCAAACGCACATTATTGGAGGTCTTCCTCGTGAACACTTGAGATGCGGAGCAAACGTCAACAGTTTGTCCTTGTTATCTTGACAATTACGGGCCATGAAAAAAATCAATGTTAACAACAAAAATATTGATCCTCGTTGGCTTTGTCACAGACTTGCAAATGTGTGTCGAAACCTTCCTTCTATCTAAAAAGATACTAGCGTGCCCAAGATATTCTCATTTAGCTGCAGTATTTATCTCTGTGGAAAATGTTTTGCAGCATTCTCAGCAGATGGATTTCCCGTTGCATTCATCAAGTCTTTGGCATAAAATATCTCTTACCTCCTCTTCTTTACATACACTCTCTGACTAGCTGACGAGGTAAACAGAGATGTTTGTTTGAAAATAATATAAGGGACTACATCGAAGATGAATGTCTAAGTGATACTAGTATTTCTACTAGTAGCGATAATGACTCGAATCCTTGATGGGATGATGGTCTTGTTGGTACTTCTAGTGAAATTGAAGAAGATATTACGCTGGAAGCAATGGTGATTGTAGGAGATGTAGAATATAACTTGTCTGGAAAAAAAAATGTTGTCCTGGAAATACGGCACGGTCAAATATAGTTCCATTTACTGGAAATCCTAGTGTAAGCGTTGAATTATTACCAGAGGTCAGTGCGATAACTATTCGTAGTGATCGAAACTAATTCTTATGCTAAAAAGTGTGCTCAAAAACTTGTAAATAAAACTCTGCATACAAAGGCATGATTCTGGAAAGAAACCAACTCTTGTGAAATTCAGCAGTTCATTGTGTTAGTTTTGTTCATGAGAATAATTCTAAAGCCAGAGATAAATATGTACTGGTTATAAGACAGTGCTCAGAAAATACCAATAAAACATCAAAAGAAAGGTAAAAAAGTGTAAATAAATTAAACGTAAGCTAATAACCACTGAAGTTTATGTGAATGTCTTAGAATAATTTTCTCTCAATAACTGCTATTAATTCCTTGCTTCTTAAAAATATATAATTTCCTCTGAATTAACCTTACTTTTCTGGCATAAGAGCTCTATGAGAACTTGCCAATGAAGGGGTTAAGAAGAGGGTGGTTTAAGAGGCAACTGTGCTCAAAGCACAACAACAGGTCTGTATGAGAAGAGGGGACAACAGGCAACAGAAACAGCCGACGAGGACAATCCTCACTTCATCATACAGATGGTCTCTCTTGTTGCCCATCCAAGTTCTTCCCGGTCCCCAACAAGCTTCATCAGAGGGTGAGAAACGATAAGAGATGTTTGTTTCTTCCCTATTACTGATACTGACCTGCTGGCATCCTTTTCTCCTCCTCTGGTTGATCAGCGTTGTTAGAGTTTTATCTCATCTACAGTGAAACCTCGTTAATGTGTTCCTTATCAACACGTTTTCCCGCTTAGCACCTCGTAAATTCGAAGTCCAGATTCTCATCGTATTAAATCTATATAAAAATAACTTACTAATTGCATCAAGAATTTTCGCTATTACTGCTTACTACGATCACATTTTCCCTATATAATGGTCTGTTATTGGTATTATAAATTTACTCATTCAGGAAAAATATTGTAGGTTCCCTATGGGAATCCAACATCTACATCACATTTTTCCTAGCCCTGAAAATATTATTTTTCATCCCTTGTGATAGAAAAGTGATTTCCAACTCTGGTAAATGCCATCACCACAGTTACATGATTACGGGAGAAGGCCTTGAATTCCTGAACTTCACAGGATAAGTTGCATCTTAGGGGAGCAAGCCATTACCCTCAGAAATGTTCAGTTTTGTTTGCCGGTAAGCAACGAGATAGCTGAATAACAATGAGCCTATTTGTGCTCATATTTCACATTCCCAGAAGTTAAAAATTTATTTTGTGTTGACTGGTACAGTGAAGTGTAGTGAATATCTGTCGTGTGATATGGTAACCTATACTTGGACTAAGAACATATAACCATACCTAACACATCACGAATTTTCACTATTACCACTTAGTACGAGTACAATCACATATTTACTAGATCTGAAAGTGCTATTTTTCATCTCTTGTGAAAGAAACGTGATTTCCAACTCAGGTAATAGCCATCGCCACAGTTGCGTGACCACGGCAAAAGGCCTTGAATTCCTGAACTTCACAGGATAAGTTGCACCTGCTTGGAGTAAGCCGTTAGCCTCAGCAATGTTCATTTTTGCTTACCAGTTAGTGGCAAAAACATTGAACCTGTTTGTCCTTGTATTTTGCATTCCATTCAGAAGTCAGAAATTTATTTTGTGTTGAGTGGTACAGTGAAGTGTAGTGAATATTTGTCGCATGATACGACAGCCTAAATATGGATTAGGAACATAATTATGTGGAAGTGAGTAGCGTGATGCACATTTGTATTGTGATAGCCAAGTTGTGGGTACGGACAAAGTCGGGAAATTCCTTACTAATAACACAAAATTAAAATCCGTTAGAAAATGGACTGGTATCCACATTCTTAAGTACACAGGGGTCCCGAATGTTGAACTCGCATCTTCAAGTTTCGTCTCGATCACTTGAATCGGTTGAAGTTTTGTCAACATCAAAATGGCGACCAAAGTCATTCCTCATGGTCGCATGTGGTTTCCCAATTCATTGTCAAAGTGTATGATCTGCAATAATAATTTGACATTTTTATTGGACCCGGTGCACGTTTTCATATGTGCTGTCTGGGGTTTGTTACACCTTTCAGTACTCTCGTTATTTTAAAAGCTCCGGGGAAAAGGTTTCCATATTTGTTCTCTCATGTTGTTTTCACACCTTTTAATATTTTCC